>NC_141597.1:32894964-33194964 GCF_047967505.1 Dipteris shenzhenensis | reverse complement strand
TTCTATTTGGAGATATGGGTGGTCCTAGGTCTACAACACATGAAGGCGGTAAAAGATCGAGTCTGAGTAAACTATTGGTCCAACTTCCAGAAACATGGGATGGAAGTCTAAATGGAATAATTGTTCCCACATGTTGGGAGCAATTAAGTACTTTGTTGACAAGGCTTGGAATGGTTGAATCAAAGAGATATAGAATATGTCAAGGGAAAGAGGATTCCATACATGCTCCAATACTCTATCTACCAAGCAAAGAGGACGCTTATAGTGGTAACACTGTTGAATGCCAATGCAATAGAAATGTCACTGGAAAGAGAAAATTAAAGCGCAATTGTTTAACATGTTGTGAGAAGTGTGAGAAATGTGCAGTGCCTACAAAGAAAATGTTATGTTTTGACTACATTTCGATTGGTGAACAATTGAAACTACTTGCTAAAAGTAGATCTTTATGTCACGAATTATTGAAAATGTGGCAAAATAAAGACAAATGGCTGGTATCGAACAATTCTAATGAAAATTGATGAGTTTAAGGATGGCAGTAAATGTAAAAGTGTTACAGAGTTTTGGGATTCAGAATCGGAGTTTGAGTTGCCATTGGTATGTGAGAAGGGGTATTGCAAACAAGCTTATGCAGCATGGTCATCTTTACTTAAATCGGAAGCACTTTTGGAGGGTTGGAAAGAACGTGAGAAAATTTACAAATTTGTTTGCAAGGCTTGTCGAGCTCTGATACAAGGTCCCCAAAGACTCTGTAAGGTAAATTTTCCTAATATATACTATGTGTGGTCTCTAATTAATTTATGTTCGAGGATTCCACGTAATGTTGTACTGTAAATGTGTCTTTGTTTACATATACAGGGAGATCCACACAATTTTGCTCTCTTATTGCACTGGGATGGGTTCCAGACATCAAGAACAACCCAGAAGAATTGTGGCGTCGTCGAGATAAAGGTTCTGAATTGTGGAAAGAAGTCGATAATTGGAGCAATACCAGTCTTGTTCATTCCATTTAGTTGCAAAAAAATTATAGGAAGCTCAAGCAAACTCTTTCATGTTTTTATGAAACCTTTGATAGATGAATTAGAGAGTTTGTTCATAGATGGAATTGATATAGATTTCAATTATCCAATGCCTTTAATTTCTGGGCATGATAGCTCTTTTTCCCAGACCTTCAAAGCACGTGCTATGCTTATAATGGTGACTGGTGACCATCCAGCTCAATGTAAGATTGGAACTTTTAAAGATGGTGGCCAAGCTTTTTGTCGTAGAGACAAACCTATAGCTACTTTAGAATGTGAAGGATCGACACCTTTATGACCAAAATAGATTCCAATTCAGATATGCTCCAGCCAAGAGGTCCACAAAAGATATGTTGAGAGACTTGCTTCTTGCAGAGCGAGCAAGCACTCAAACGCAACGTGAAGACATTCTCAAAGAGGCTGGTTTTTCATGTAGATCACGTCTATGCAGATTATATGATCTTTATGGGTTCAACTTATCTCTTAATCTTGTGTACAATTGTATGCACATACTAGCATTGAATATGTTTTCAAAGTACATGAGCTATTTAATGAGAGAGATCGATAATAGAGTGAAGAAAGAAATTGATGAAGCAACTCATAGAATGACATTGGCCACATCTTATTCCATTCGATATGGTCGATGGCCAAGGTTTCCTAGCAAGTATTTTGAGAGCTACAAGGCAGAGGAAACACAAAAGTTCGTACAATGGTGTCTTCCTTATGTCCTGAGTGAAGTCCAAGGTATTCCTAAGAAATTCTATGATTTGGGTCTCTTGATCATAGATATTACTCATGCCTTTTATAACTATACTAGAAGTAATGAATGGTCTCAAGAAGACATAAACACTCTGAGGGTATTGCTTGCTTCATGGAGAGTAAGATCAGAAGAGTGGATTGGAAGAAACTCAGCTCCATTAGAGCATGTTGCAGGTTTCGGAGAATTTTTTGATGATATTTTGCGACATGGCAGCCACGATGGGTTTTGGTGCTACATATATGAGCGTATGGTCTCAACATATGCTAGCATCAAAACAAACAATAAGGACAATGAGATTTCATATGCAAACTATCATCGAAGGAGATTTTTCACATGGGTCTTTCTACATATTCAAGAAGATACTGATAGGTTGTTTCCTCATCAAAGGATGTTGAAAGAGTTTCATGGAGTTCTTTCAGTCCTAGATGGATATTTAGTGGACAAACATGGATGTTATGACTGCCCTCAATGGCATTCATTAGGATTGATACATGTATTATCCATTGAAAAACCGAAACATTTATGGAGTTTAGCTACATTGCATGTGAAAGACTGTCCTTGCCAAAGAGTCATTGGCCAAAAGGGTATTGTAATAGCAAGAAAGAAGCCAAAAGTTAGATACGCAATAAGTGAGGAAAGAAGGTATGTAGAGCAAAATCTTCAATTCAGGATTGAAAGAGTAACATAATACAAAAAAATTATGTTTGAGGGTGAGGTTTATAAGATTGAAGATAAGGTTATCGTAAAGTCTGAAGAGGATGCAACATTAGTCTCTAGTGTGGGACACTGGAAAGCATGTATAGCATCGTTTTTTTCCTTTCAGCATAATGGTGACATGCAACTATTCTTTGGAGCACACTACTATAGGCAACGCATTGTTGTTGAAAGAGGATATGAAAGAAGTCAAAAGTTAGATATGCAACAAGTGAGGAAAGAAGGTATGTAGAGTAAAATCCTCAATTCAGGATTGAAAGAGTAACAGAATACAAAAAAATTATGTTTGAGGGTGAGGTTTATAAGATTGAAGATAAGGTTATCGTAAAATCTGAAGAGGATGCAACATTAGTCTCTAGTGTGGGACACTGGAAAGCATGTATAGCATCGTTTTTTTCCTTTCAACATAATGGTGACATGCAACTATTCTTTGGAGCACACTACTATAGGCAACGCATTGTTGTTGAAAGAGGATATGAAAGAATAGATGTTGATGGCACCACTGGCATGAGTGTCCTACAAAATGCATATTTGCCATACACATGGAATTGTATAAGGCCAATTAGTTCTTTATTGCATAAGTATATTCCTCTACAGCATGGAGGTGGTATCATTGCATATGAGACAAAAGATTTAGGATTGAGAACACGTTTAATCCAGCCTAGTTGCATTGGATGTATTCCTCCTTGGCTAGAGGAGAATGATATTGTTTTGTTGAAGTCTTATCTTGATACAATATGCTTACCAAATGATCTCAAGTATGCCGTTGTCAGAGATGTGGATCACATGCTAAATCAAGTTAAAGTAGCATGGCTAAAGCTGGTTCACACTGAGGAAAAGAGATGTAAGGTCTCGATGGAAGACAATGAATGGAAGGATTGGTGATTTTGTGTGTCTGTCAACGAGACGTGGAAAGTTATCAAGACAAAGAACATGGTAGTTCAGGGCAAAGCCAAGATAGTTCCTATCATGTGGCAATCTTAGGCATGTAGTTAGGATACATGAAGTTAACATCATTCAAGGAATTGGAAAACGGATTTGGTACGTATTTATATTTGATTTCCTTGTACATCTATTTCTATTTTGTGTGTTTTTATTTAATACTAACAATAACTATACTCTTTTATGCTTATGTTGTGCATGATCAAGATGGCTAGCAACAACATGGACATGACGGAGCTACTAAAGAAAATGATGAGTGAAGATGCAAGTTTCCTTGGACTCATGGATTCCATGGTTAGTTCAATTAAAGATATGTCATTTTTTGTTGGATTTATGTTATGCATTTTGAGAGAGAAGGGGGTTTAATTTATGGCATGTGTGTTTTCCATTTGGAGAATGCATGTGGCTGACTTTATGGCACGTATGTTATGCACTTAGAGAAAGAAGGTGGCTGAATTTCTGGCATTTATGTAATTGCATTTGGATGTAAGAGGGGGGGCTGAATTTATGGCATGTATGTTTTTGCATTTAGATATGAGAGAAGGGGCTGAATATATGGCATGTATGTTTTTTATATAGGGAAAATGACTATGGGAGATGCATCAAAGGATGTGTCCTTCATAGAGAACAAGGAGCGTGTCTCTTTGCAAGATAAATCTCAAGTTTCTGTTCTTCCGATCTTAGGGGCAAGTTTTACACCTACATATGATGAGGTGTTTAAACCACCCAAAATGAATAGTAGGGATAAGAACAAGCTATATGGGAAAGAGCTCCTAGAAAAGTGCTTTAGAGACCAGCATTCTCTATTGTTAGAAAACTACCATCGTGTACGAAGGTGGTTCGAGGGAATAGAGACTGTTATAGATTTACGGCATAAAAAGGAAGAACAGCAGCATATTAAAGGCATCATCCATGAGCGTCATCATGAGATAGTGGCTCTAAAGTTTAGTGGAGTTAAATATAGCTAGAGAGAGAAAGATATATACAGGTGGTGGATCTCCTCAAAGCAGTCTAGCAGGAAATACTCGAAGAAGAGGATCCTTGTAAATAATGTGAGTTGGCCTTTCAATTATGTGATATTTTATAAAACTGTATATTTGTAATATAGATATGATCTAGTCAATGAATTCTATTGTGTTTCAAAGGGTGAAATGAGCAAAGTTCAGAGAAATCTGGAGCTTAACGCAACTAGTCCTTGTATTGACAAGTCTCCACATAATTCAATTTCAAAGAAGGACTTATGTTTAATACATTTAATGGTTCTCTAGCATGAAGTAAAAATTTGTATTTATTTTCATAATTTGTGCCACTTCTTACTTGAATTATTTAGCTCTTTAGCAATTTATTGGAGATTTTATTTCTGTTAGAGGAGAATTTCATGAACAAGGATATTCAACATCTCAAGTTGTTGACGCATTTGAAAGATATGTTTTTTCAAGAAAAATTAAGAATATCGTATACCAGTTGAACTAAGTTCTCATTCCTTTGGATTTCAAAATGATATATAAGAGTTTAATAAAATTTTATATGTCTATTTGAAACTTTTTAGAGATATATGGAGCCTCAAGCAACTACTCCTTGTATTGACGAGTCTCCACGTAATCTAATTTCAGAGAAGGTATGTTTATATTAATACCTTGAATGGTTCTCAACTTTTAGTAAAAAATTATACTTTTTCGTGTAATTTATGTGACATCTTACTTGGATTATTTAATTCATTGGCGGTCTATTGGAAATTCAGTTTCTATTGGAGGAGATTTTTATGGACAAGGATGTTCAACATCTGAGGTTGTTGAAGCATTTTCAATAAAAGATATGTTTTTAATTTTATAAAGAACATAAATTCTTTAATAAAATTATATGTTGTTTTGTATAGATAGATAAGTTCATGGCGAAGAGATTCGAAGGGTTTGAGTATTATCACTCTGATCAGGTGTGTAAGTTTTAATCATGAGTTGTCTTCTATTTTGAAAAAGTATTATTAACCATTCAGTTATTCACAATTCATCTATCTTAAATATTTTATATCAGGATTCTTATGATGAAGCGAATGCTGATATGAATGACATGACATTTTCTAAGATGCTTCATGGTGACATCACTATAAATGAAGATAAGGTATGAATTGCCTTTAACTTTTAGATATGCTTATGATTGAAGCTATTTTCTTTGATTCAATTGTGATCAGCATCTTCTTTTTAGACAAGTTTTAATTTAATTTTGTCATATTTTTAGGATCCAATATCAAATGTGATTGATTCTACGAATGATATGTTTAGAAAAAGTGAACGAAAGGGAAAAGTAAAAGTTTTCATTTATGCAATACCCTTTAAAAGTAAAGCAAGTGCTTTGTATGCTTGTATTCTTTACATAATTCTTTCCAATGGCATTAATACTACTTGTTTATGATTCATAGGTGAGTGAAAAAATGAGAGATCACTTAGAACAAAAGACCGTGCAAAGAAGTGATAAATCCCAAGGAAAGAGATGCAAGGTATTCTTATATTTAGAATTTATTTTCTATGATTTGAAGTCTTTATACCTTGATTTTAATCTCAATTTTTTATTTGAATTATGACTTAAAAGATATTCAAGGTACAGACATGGAGGTGACTACGAATTCAAGCGAGTATAAAAGAGTATGTGACAGCCTTTTACATTAGGCTTGATTATTGAAATCATTTGCTTCGATTTTATTAATGTATCGTCACTTGTTTTGTTATTATGCCCTCGGGTGGATGACATTTCAGAGGAAAATATGGAGACGATACTTTTGAAATACATGGGAGTCCACACAATTCATGATATGTACTTTTTCAGCTTAAAAAGATGGAGAGTAGCTTCAAATAGTACTCTACAGACATCAAGAAATCAACCAGTAACATTATGATAAGGGACATTGTGCATTGACTTATTGAAAGTCAAAAAGTTAGATTCATGAAAAAATCTGATGTGCTTAGTTTAGAAGATATAGAGATTTTGATATGACATTTAGCTTGATTCAAATAAATCTTCAAAGATGTTATGTAGAGCTCTTTTAGCTCTCTTTGGTTGTCTTATATTTCTTATAGTAGAAGTTTTTTCAAAAAAATTTAGCTCTCTTTGGTTCTCTTATATTTCTTTTAGGAGAAGTTTTTTCAATTCTTTGAAAAAACTTCTACTATAAGAAATATAAGACAACCAAAGAGAGCTAAACGAGCTCTACATAACATCTTTGAAGACTTATTTGAATTAAGCTAAATGTCATATCAAAATCTCTATATCTTCTAAACTAAGCACATCAGATTTTTTCATGAATCTAACTTCTTGACTTTCAATAAGTCAATGCACAATGTCCCTTATCATAATGTTACTGGCTGGTTTCTTGATGTCTGTAGAGTACTATTTGAAGCTACTCTCCATCTTTTTAAGCTTCACATATGTACTTTTTAAGGAAAAGTACATATCATGAATTGTGTGGACTCCCATGTATTTCAAAAGTATCGTCTCCATATTTTCCTCTGAAATGTCATCCACCCGAGGGCATAATAACAACACAAGTGACCATATATTAACAAAATCGAAGCAAATGATTTCAATAATCAAGCCTAATGTAAAAGGTTGTCACATACTCTTTTATACTCGCTTGAAATCGTAGTCACCTCCATGTCTGTACCTTGAATATCTTTTAAGTTCTAATTCAAATAAAAAATTGAGATTAAAATCAAGGTATAAAGACTTCAAATCATAGAAAATAAATTCTAAATATAAGAATACCTTGCATCTCTTTCCTTGGGATTTATCACTTCTTTGCACGGTCTTTTGTTCTAAGTGATCTCTCATTTTTTCACTCACCTATGAATCATAAACAAGTAGTATTAATGCCATTGGAAAGAATTATGTAAAGAATACAAGCATACAAAGCACTTGCTTTACTTTTAAAGGGTATTGCATAAATGAAAACTTTTACTTTTTCCTTTCGTTCACTTTTTCTAAACATATCATTCGTAGAATCAATCACATTTGATATTGGATCCTAAAAATATGACAAAATTAAATTAAAACTTGTCTAAAAAGAAGATGCTGATCACAATTGAATCAAAGAAAATAGCTTCAATCATAAGCATATCTAAAAGTTAAAGGCAATTCATACCTTATCTTCATTTATAGTGATGTCACCATGAAACATCTTAGAAAATGTCATGTCATTCATATCAGCATTCGCTTCATCATAAGAATCCTGATATAAAATATTTAAGATAGATGAATTGTGAATAACTGAATGGTTAATAATACTTTTTCAAAATAGAAGACAACTCATGATTAAAACTTACACACCTGATCAGAGTGATAATACTCAAACCCTTCGAATCTCTTCGCCATGAACTTATCTATCTATACAAAACAACATATAATTTTATTAAAAAAAACATTTTATGTTCTTTATAAAATTAAAAACATATCTTTTATTGAAAATGCTTCAACAACCTCAGATGTTGAACATCCTTGTCCATAAAATTCTCCTCCAATAGAAACTGAATTTCCAATAGACTGCCAATGAATTAAATAATCCAAGTAAGATGTCACATAAATTACACGAAAAAGTATAATTTTTTACTAAAAGTTGAGAACCATTCAAGGTATTAATATAAACATACCTTCTCTGAAATTAGATTACGTGGAGACTCGTCAATACAAGGAGTAGTTGCTTGAGGCTCCATATATCTCTAAAAAGTTTCAAATAGACATACGAAATTTTATTAAACTCTTATATATCATTTTGAAATCCAAAGGAATGAGAACTTAGTTCAATTGGTATACGATATTCTTAATTTTTCTTGAAAAAACATATCTTTCAAATGCGTCAACAACCTGAGATGTTGAATATCCTTGTTCATGAAATTCTCCTTTAATAGAAATAGAATCTCCAATAAATTGTTAAAGAGCTAAATAATCCAAGTAAGAAGTGGCACAAATTATGAAAATAAATACAAATTTTTACTTCATGCTAGAGAACCATTAAATGTATTGAACATAAGTCCTTCTTTGAAATTGAATTATGTGGAGACTTGTCAATACAAGGACTAGTTGCGTTAAGCTCCAGATTTCTCTGAACTTTGCTCATTTCACCCTTTGAAACACAATAGAATTCATTGACTAGATCATATCTATATTACAAATATACAGTTTTATAAAATATCACATAATTGAAAGGCCAACTGACATTATTTACAAGGGTCCTCTTCTTCGAGTATTTCCTGCTAGACTGCTTTGAGGAGATCCACCACTTGTATATATCTTCCTCTCTAGCTATATTCAACTCCACTAAACTTTAGAGGTACTATCTCATGATGACGCTCATGGATGATGCCGTTAATATGCTGCTGTTCTTCCTTTTTATGCCGTAGATCTATAACAGTCTCTATTCCCTCGAACCACCTTCGTACATGATGGTAGTTTTCTAACAATAGAGAATGCTGGTCTCTAAAGCACTTTTCTAGGAGCTTTTCCCCATATAGCTTGTTCTTATCCCTACTATTCATTTTGGGTGGTTTAAACACCTCATCATATATAGGTGTAAAACTTGCCCCTGAGATCGGAGGAACAGAAACTTGAGATTTATCTTGCAAAGAGAGATGCTCCTTGTTCTCTATGAAGGACACATCCTTTGATGCATCTCCCATAGGCATTTTCCCTATATAAAAAACATACATGCCATATATTCAGCCCTCTCTCTCATATCTAAATGCAAAAACATACATGCCATAAATTCAGCCCCCCCTCTTACATCCAAATGCAATTACATAAATGCCAGAAATTCAGCCACCTTCTTTCTCTAAGTGCATAACATACGTGCCATAAAGTCAGCCACATGCATTCTCCAAATGGAAAACACACATGCCATAAATTAAACCCCTTCTCTCTCAAAATGCATAACATAAATCCAACAAAAAATGACATACCTTTAATTGAACTAACCATGGAATCCATGAGTCAAAGGAAACTTGCATCTTCACTCATCATTTTCTTTAGTAGCTCCGCCATGTCCATGTTGTTGCTAGCCATCTTGATCATGCACAACATAAGCATAAAAGAGTATAGTTATTGTTAGTATTAAATAAAAACACACACAATAGAAATAGATGTACAAGGAAATCAAATACAAATACGTACCAAATCCGTTTTCCAATTCCTTGAATGATGTTAACTTCATGTATCCTAGCTACATGGCTAAGATTGCCACATGATAGGAACTATCTTGGCTTTGCCCTGAACTACCATGTTCTTTGTCTTGATAACTTTCCACGTCTTGTTGACAGACACATAAAACCACCAATCCTTCCATTCATTGTCTTCCATCGAGACCTTACATCTCTTTTCCTCAGTGTGAACCAGCTTTAGCCATGCTACTTTAACTTGATTTAGCATGTGATCCACATCTCTGACAATGGCATACTTGAGATCATTTGGTGAGCATATTGTATCAAGATAAGACTTCAACAAAACAATATCATTCTCCTCTAGCCAAGGAGGAATACATCCAATGCAACCAGGCTGGATTAAACGTGTTCTCAATCCTAAATCTTTTGTCTCATATGCAATGATACCATCTCCATGCTGTAGAGGAATAAACTTATGCAATAAAGAACTAATTGGCCTTATACAATTCCAGGTGTATGGCAAATATGCATTTAGTAGGACACTCGTGCTAATGGTGCCATCAATATCTAATTTTTCATATCCTCTTTCAACAATGCGTTGCCTATAGTAGTGTGCTCCAAAGAATAGTTGCATGTCACCATTATGTTGAAAGGAAAAAAACGATGCTATACATGCTTTCCAGTGTCCCACACTAGAGACTAATGTTGCATCCTCTTTAGACTTTACGATAACCTTATCTTCAATCTTATAAACCTTACCCTCAAACATAATTTTTTTGTATTCTGTTACTCTTTTAATCCTGAATTGAAGATTTTCCTCTACATACCTTCTTTCCTCACTTGTTGCGTATCTAACTTTTGGCTTCTTTCTTGCTATTACAATATCCTTTTGGCCAGAGACTCTTTGGCAAGGATAGTCTTTCACATGCAATGTAGCTGAACTCCATAAATGTTTCGATTTTTCAATGGATGATACATGTATCAATCCTAATGAATGCCATTGAGGACAGTCATGAGGAAACAACCTATCAGCATCTTCTTGAATATGTAGAAAGACCCATGTGAAAAATCTCATTCGATGATAGTTTGCATATGAAATCTCATTGTCCTTATTGTTTGTTTTGATGCTAGCATATGTTGAGACCATATGCTCATATATGTAGCACCAAAACCCATTGTGGCTGCCATGTCGCAAAATATCATTAAGAAATTCTCCGAAACCTGCAACATGCTCTAATGGAGCTAAGTTTCTTCCAATCCATTCTTCTGATCTTACTCTCCATGAAGCTAGCAATACCCTCAGAGTGTTTATGTCTTCTTGAGACCATCCATTACTTCTAGTATAGTTATAAAAGACATGAGCAATATCTATGATCAAGAGACCCAAATCATAGAATTTCTTAGGAATACCTTGGACTTCACTCAGGACATAAGGAAGACACCATTGTACGAACTTTTGTGTTTCCTCTGCCTTGTAACTCTCAAAATACTTGCTAGGAAACATTGGCCATCGACCATATCGAATGGAATAAGATGTGGCCAAGGTCTTTCTATGAGTTGCTTCATCAATTTCTTTCTTCACTCTATTATCGATATCTCTCATTAAAGAGCTCATGTACTTTGAAAACATATTCAATGCTAGTATGTGCATACAATCGTACACAAGATTAAGAGATAAGTCGAACCCATAAAGATCATATAATCTCCATAGACATGATCTACGTGAAAGACCAGCCTCTTTGAGAATGTCTTCACGTTGTGTTTGAGTGCTTGCTCGCTCTGCAAGAAGCAAGTCTCTCAACATATCTTTTGTGGACCTCTTGGCTGGAGCATATCTGAATTGGAATCTATTTTGGTCATAAAGGTATCGACTCGATCCTTCACATTCTAAAGTAGCTATAGGTTTGTCTTTACGACAAAAAGCTTGGCCACCATCTTTAAAAGTTCCAATCTTACATTGAGCTGGATGGTCACTAGTCACCATCATAAGCATAGCACGTGCTTTGAAGGTTTGGAAAAAAGAGCTATCACGCCCAAAAATTAAAGGCATTGAATAATTGAAATCTATATCAATTTCATCTATGAACAAACTCTCTAATTCATCTATCAAAGGTTTCATAAAAACATGAAAGAGTTTGCTTGAGCTTCCTATAATTTTTTTGCAACTAAATGGAATGAACAAGACTGGTATTGCTCCAATTATGGACTTCTTTCCACAATTCAGAACCTTTATCTCGACGACACCACAATTCTTCTGGGTTGTTCTTGATGTCTTGAACCCATTCCAGTGCAATAAGAGAGCAAAATTGCATGGATCTCCCTGTATATGTAAACAAAGATACATTTAGAGTACAACATTACATGGAATCCTCGAACATAAATTAATTAGAGACTACACATAGTATATATTAGGAAAATTTACCGTACAGAGTCTTTGGGGACCTTGTATCAGAGCTCGACAAGCCTTGCAAACAAATTTGTAAATTTTCTCACGTTCTTTCCAACCCTCCAAAAGTGCTTCCGATTTAAGTGAAGATGGCCATGCTGTATAAGCTTGTTTGCAATACCCCTTCTCACATACCAATGGCAACTCGAACTCCGATTCTGAATCCCAAAACTCTTTAACACTTTTACATTTACTGCCATCCCAAAACTCATCAATTCTAATATTTTCATTAGAATTGTTCGATACCAGCCATTTGTCTTTATTTTGCCACATTTCCAATAATTCGTGGCATAAAGATCTACTTTTAGCAAGTAGTTTCAATTGTTCACCAATCGAAATGTAGTCAAAACATAACATTTTCTTTCTAGGCACTGCACATTTCTCACACTTCTCACAACATGTTAAACAATTGCGCTTTAATTTTCTCTTTCCAGTGACATTTCTATTGCATTGGCATTCAACAGTGTTACCACTATAAGCGTCCTCTTTGCTTGGTAAATAAAGTATTGGAGCATGTATGGAATCCTCTTTCCCTTGACATATTCTAGATCTCTTTGATTTAACCATTCCAAGCCTTGTCAACATAGTACTTAATTGCTCCCAACATGTGGGAATAGTTATTCCATTTAGACTTCCATCCCATGTTTTTGGAAGTTGGACCAATAGTTTACTCAGACTCGATCTTTTTGCGCCTTCATGTGTTGTAGACCTAGGACCACCCATATCTCCAAATAGAATTTTAAGCATACTATCTTGAAACTCCACTGAAGCTTGATGTCCATCCCAAAGAGCTTGCAACTCAATCAATCTTTGTATGATTTTATCAGCAAGAGATAAATGGCTATCCTCTCCTAAAGCATCCATGTTATCCTCTTCATCATCCAACTTATCTTGTTCATGCATATTAGTAAATTCATCGTTCCCTTCCATCTGATGCATAGGCTCATTGTTCTCCTCTTCTTCAGGTCCACAAGAGCTAAAGTGTGGAGCATGCAAACCAAGATTTTCTGCAATAGTTTCAAATCGCTCATCGACTTGCATATGCCTTGCATAAGTTGATGGAGCGACCAAGTGGCCACCATGGCAATAAGTTTCACATCTACACCATACCCGCCTCCGTCGATTAGATGATTCAATGAGTTCTTCATTCACTGCAGTATCATTGTCAATAGAGTTCTCCTCATTCACATTCCTCAAAATTGATGCGTGTAAGTTTCCAATGGAGTCTTGTTGCAAATGCACATAATATGTCCTCCGGCTCACATCTTGATAGCCAAGAGGCGAATGCCTACACCTATAATTGCATCTACATCTCCGTAGGCTATCATCTATTGCCATCTGGAATAAGGCACATGAAATCATAAATAAAACACCCTAGAGAACAAACACTTACATAAGCTCAAGAAAGTCCATCACAAGCATAGAGACATAGCATTTATAAACATGTATAAACACATTTAAAATAAAAACACATAGTAGGGTCCTAAGTATGGGCAACTAGTGCCAGCCGTATAGACGGCCTCCCAACAGATATCATCAAAGCAACCTCACCCATGGTAAAACCGTAGGTAAGCCGTTGTAGGCCATGCAAATGCACACCCTAGCAACCACTCCATGGATAAAGAAGGACTATACCCATGAGATTTTGTCACTTCTGGTACTTAGCTCCCACACATAGAACCATAGATACGTGTCTAGCATAGCATAAGTGCATAGCATATCATAACGTAAAAATGAAACTGCCATACCATAAGCAAATAAAAGAAATATTGCCATACCATATAGACAAGGCATAAACCCAATGAAACATAGAAGCACAAACAATGGCATTCACATAGGCACGAAAAATAACATAGACATATAGAAACACCAATAGAAACATAGGCATAGACTATAGAAACACCAATAGAAACAAAGGCATAGACTACAACATAAATAGCATAGAAGCATGTAGAAACATAGGCAAGCATAAACCTAGGCATTCATCAATGGCAAAGAAGGCATCCATAAACATTTAAAGAGTATATCCATAAAGCATAAAGCATAGACTAAAGAAGCATAGGCAAATAGGCATTCACATAAAGCATAGAAATAGGCATTCACATAAAGCATAAACTTAATAGGCATAGAAGCATAGACTAATAGGCATATAGACATAGAAGCATAGACTAAAGAAGCATAGACTAATAGGCATTCACATAGGCATATAGACATATAGAAGCATAGACTAAAGAAGCATAGGCAAATAGGCATTCACATAAAGCATAGAAATAGGCATTCACATAAAGCATCAACTTAATAGGCATTCACATAAAGCATAGCGATAGGCATTAAGCATAAAGAAGGCATCCATAAACATTTAAAGAGTACATCCATAAAGCATAAAGCATAAAACATGCATATAGAATTAGGCATATAGGCATTCACATAGGCCTATAGACATATAGAAGCATAGACTAAAGAAGCATAGGCAAATAGGCATTCACATAAAGCATACAAATAGGCATTCACATAAAGCACAAACTTTATAGGCATAGAAGCATAGACTAATAGGCATATAGACATAGAAGCATAGACTAATAGGCATTCACATAGGCATATAGACATCTAGAAGCATGGACTAAAGAAGCATAGGCAAATAGGCATTCACATAAAGCATAGAAATAGGCATTCACATAAAGCATAGCGATAGGCATTAAGCATAAATAAGGCATCCATAAACATTTAAAGAGTACATTCATAAAGCATAAAGCATAAAACATGCATATAGAATTAGGCATATAGGCATTCACATAGGCATATAGACTTATAGAAGCATAGACATAGGCATACATAAACATAGATGCATAGACATAGACATTCACATAAAGCATTCATTAAATAGGCATAGAATCATAAATAAAAGCATAAAGATTTTAAACATGAGCTTTATATTATACATTTAAAGACAAAAGCATTCTAACAATCGTAGAATTAAACACGAGCATTATATTTATATACATTTTAAAACTAAATTTGTTCCAATCTACTCTTCTGATCTTAGCATACATGCCTATTTTAAAATTACTTTAAAATTAAGGAAAAGTAAAGGCACGCATGTAATTGCAAAGGTTTACTTTAGCATGATAGGCATAGAAGCATAGGCATTCATTAAATAGGCATAGAAGCATAGACTAAAGAAGCATAGGCAAATAGGCATTCACATAAAGCATAAACTTAATAGGCATTCACATAAAGCATATACTAGCATTCACATAAAGCATGTAGAGACATAAGCAAGCATAGACATATAGAAACATAGGCATATAGAAACATAGACATATAGAAACACCCATAGAAACATAGGCATAGACTATAGCATAAATAGCATAGAAGCATATAGAAACATAGGCAAGCATAAACATAGGCATTCATCAATGGCAAAGAAGCATAAATCCATAGAAGCATAGACTAAAGAAGCATAGGCATTTAGAAACATAGGCATAAATTCAGTAGAAACATAGATCCAATGAAACAATATGAGCTACATCTAAAACCTGGTGGTAACAATGGCATTCGCCTAAAGAAGCATAGACTAGAGAAGCATAGACATATAGAAACAAAAACTAAAGAAGCATAGGCATATATGGAAGCATATAGATATGGATATAGATGTGGAAGCATATAGATCTATATAGAACATAAAGCATAAATAGCATGGAAGCATAAAGATATAGAACCATATAGAAACATGCGCAAACATAAACATATTATCTATATGCCTCAATTGCTTCGAGAGACAAATGAACTATTCCCAAATGAAACATAGAAGCATAAACAATGGCATCTAGCATAGGCATATTGAAACATAGAAGCAATTGTTGAACTATTAATTGACATAGGCATATAGAAGGATAGGCAATCAAATAGGTATATGGAAACATAGAAGCATAAAGAAACATAGAGGCATTTCCAACATAGAGGCATAAGGCATATTGAAGCATAGATAGGCATACGTAGACATAGGCATACATAGACATAGGAATACGAGAGACAAATGAATCAACATCTTATCTTATAGAAGCATAGACATAGGCATATAGAAATATAGAAGCATAGGCATATAGAAATATAAGCATAATAGGCATAAATCATAAAGACATAAACTTAAAGAATAGGCATAAAGCATAAAGAAGACATTCATAAACATTTAGGGAATAGATCCATAAAGCATAAAGCATATAGAAACATAAGCATAATTTCCATAGAAGCGTAGGCATGTAGGCATTCACATAGGCATATGGATATATGCAAGCATAGACATAGGCTTACATAAACATAGATGCATAGACATAGGCATTCACATAAAGCACAAAGCATAGACATAGGCATAAACATCAAGCATTCACATAAACCATAAACCATAGACATAGGCAAGTGTAGAAGTATAGGCATAGGCACTCATAGAAGCATAAGGCATAAACATTAAGCATAATGCATATAGAAACATAGATAGAGCATAATGCATAGAGAAACATAGACAGAGCATATAAATACATATATGAGAGAGACAGAGATAGAGCATAATGCATAGAGAGAAAAAAATGAGCATAATGCATAGTGCATCGACATCTGTGGCATCATTGGCGTGGGAGCTAGGCACAACATCGTGATTCGTGGGCACCTTAAGGATTACTCGCTCGTTGATTATAATAACTATAGTTTCTAATGCTGGAACATTGGATTGATGATGAATACCTCGATATACGTTCTGAAATTACTACCTTGCACTAGATTACCGCATCGCTACAGCTGCAATCGTATTGGGAGTTGGCCTCCACCATATTAATGTAATGCTGCAAGACTGCTCTGCAACTCTGCTCACGAGTGTTCGCAGGTGCTCTGCTCACACAAGCTTCTGGTGCGCGCGCACTGCGCTATTGCTCTGCTCATGGGCCACACCCGGATCGACGGAATTATTGACGGAATCAAAGCTGCTAAGGCGCACAATATATATGACGTACACTAGCTAGCTGCTATAGGCTAGGGGAACCATTCAAGGAGCTAGCTACCTGCAGGTCGAATAGTTGGACAGTCCTGGAGGTTTGGCGCGGTCATGGTACAGTGTATTGCAGCTGCTCCGATCGATGTAGTACCAGATATATATATATTGAGAGCTGCTCTCGTTACTGCGTGCACACGAGCATCGGCAATGCCAATATTGTGCAGTTTTGCAGATCGATGTATCTTGAGAACTAATTAGAAGAAGCGATCGAGCTGATAGTATGACATCGACTCAATGAGTCACCACGATTAGGGAAGCTGCAGGTATATTGCAGGCCAGGGCGTGCCATGTTTAGGGAGAGTACAAAGCAGGGATGAGGGCATAGAAAGCACAGGTAAGCACCATTGAGGAGCCGTTTGAAGGTGGACCGCAGGCAAAGGAAACATTTGGGGGGGATTTTTTTCATTTTGGCGCCTTCCCCCTTTAACCTTCCGCTTCAACCCAAGTACCATCAAACAAACCCTTCCCATGCTCTTTACCCTTTTAACCCTTCCCCTTCAACCCAAGTACCATTAAACAAACCTTTCGAAGGTCATACTCGATGGTATACCAGATCATTGGAAGGACACCTAACATCTCTAAATATATTAGACATTTCAATGCTACAATTAAGTGATATTCTGAAAGCTCCCTGTATTTAATCTTGGGTGTATCATATCTCTTGATGACGTCCATATTAATAAGAAAAAAGTACAAGCCATTAGAAAGTACGTGATTCTAAATGGCATGCCATGCGAAGTGGTGTTTGGGATTTGCCGATGAAAAGTTCTTCAAAGATATGCCAGTTTAGTAACTTTCAAAATGGGGTGAAAAGAAAGAATCGCACATGCCATGCGAAGTGGTGTTTGGGATTTGCCGATGAAAAGTTCATCAAAGATAAATGGCTATCACTCAAATCTGCACACCGATTATATGATGCTAGATGCATTGTATACATGGACCAAAATTCATTAGATATACATGGACCAACTCCCTAACCATAATATTTTTATCCAAAAACCTATTGATATATATACTTACCAAAGCCAATACAAACATTTATCGCATCATTCAAAACAACTACTAGTATAGACAATCCTAGAGCATTTCAAAAGCTTGCCAAATGTTGGCATCAATGCTAATTTCAATGTTACTATTTAATGCAAGTATCCTTCCCAGAAGTTAGCGGAAGACCTTGGGATTCAATTCCATTGGATCAGAAGTTATGAGCAACCATTTCAGAGGGGTCAGAAACCCATTTCAATGAAATGCCTAAAACCATTTCAGTTTCACCAAGTGAAACCTCTATTTCAGGCCCTTAAAGGTTGACATGGGGGGGAGATACTTTGAATTAAGAAAGGCTATTTTGTTATTAAGCAGTAAAAACATTTATAGTTTCTCAATAGAGTGAGTTATGTTCTAACTTCTTGATATAAGGTGTGTACCTTACTCTAAGAAGAAGTTGAAACTTGGATATGCATGGCTTAAACTTTATCACGTCAGGATGGACAAATCTTTTTACAAACCACCTAAAATCACATTGAACATTGAGAGACCATACTCAAATTTGATATTCTCTCCCTTCAAAGTTATTTTATTTTATGAAGATTACCACCAACAAATGGTGAACAATGCATTTAGATGATGAAGTCAACAAACAAACAGAAAACCAAAACAACATACAAAGTAGCAATAGCTTTTATTGTATCGTAGCTTCTTTGCATGCATCCACCTTAGTGGGATCATTTAATAAGTTCATCGAAGACTTACCTTCATGTCACCGATACATATACCCAAGATTTCCCTTGCATAGACCCACCCTAAATGTCGAATCATTTGATAAGTTCATGTATCCCTTCCATGCATGCATCCACCATAGTGGGATCATTTAATAAGTTCATGGATCCCTTCCTTGCATGCATCCACCATAGTGTGATCATTTAATAAGTTCATGCCAACTTATCTTCATTTCACAGATGCATACACCATGACTTCCCTTGCATAGACCCACCAAAATGTGGGATCATTCGATAAGTTCATGTATCGCAACTTTCATGCATTCACCATAGTATGATCATAAGCTCTTTTGATAAGTTCATGCACCCACCATAGTAGAATCATTTGTTGAGTTTCATGTATTCCTTCCTTGCATGCATACACCCATCAAAATAGGGGATCATTCATTTATCATCTTGTTGTGCACTTGCCCGAGTTGCTACAGCCCTACAAGAGCATGAACAATGGGTTCAACTGCTCGATGGCACATATCCTGATCATGTGGTCCGTCAGAGCAATCGTCATCTTTTGACACATCCCCAGCTACAATAAGCATATTGTGCAAAAATGCAACATGTCACTATACTCCTTGTGACCAACTTGGGCTTCGGGTTTAGGAAGTTCTTATTGAGGTATTGCCATGTCACTGATCCAGACACCCAGATTTCACTTGCATAGACCCATAACAATGTGGGATCATTTGATAAGTTCATGTATCCCTTCCATGCATGCATCCACCATAGTGGGATCATTTGATAAGTTCACCAATCGCCCCTTCATTGCATGCATCCACCATGATGGGATCATTTGATAAGCTCTTTTGATAAGTTGATGCATCCACAATAGTGGACTCATTTGTCAAGTTGCATGTATTCCTTGTTCTTTGTCTTGATATCTTTCCATGTCTCGTTGATAGACACACAAAACCACCAATCCTTCCATTTAAACAATTCATTGGATGAGTTCTATTTAATTTGTTTCATTGGATAATGCTCTCACACAAAGATTACAAACAAATGCTATAGTGAATGAACATATTCAAAACATAAAAAACACTATACTGAACACACAACACATAAGCTCTCAACAAGTAGTTTACTTATGCTTGTCCTTTCCATTAACAACAACTAGTAGAGAATTCATCTACATCAACAATCAACACAAGCCCTCCCGAAGATTGAATGCTACTTCTATGATGAAGAGTTGAGCTTGAGAAGATGGATCCAAGAAATACATACATCTTCTTTGATGACATAATCAAGAAATACTTAAAGCACAAACCATCATTATAATCAAAATGCCTTGCAACATTTACAAGCTAGCACACTATACATGAGAGGCAAAAGAGCGAAAAGAAAAGAGGCAAAATTGTCAGATTTAACAACTACCCCTGAGCAACATTACAGAGATCTTTGCCTACTATTTCTCCCATTTTAAAACACTGAACAGAGACTAAATGAACATTGTCCTTCTTGGCATGACATGTACAATTTACACAAAGACATTATTGACCATAATCATGAGAGATATAACAAAATATCATCATATGCAAACATCGCAAAGAATAGATCCTCAAACACACGATCAATGTCCACAAACTTAGTATCAAGACCAATATCTAAGAAATTTGACCTAGGCAATGAGATGGACATACAATCAAATAAACAAACACCAAACTTCATAACAAAGTCAACCTGCAAAATCTCAGCAAAGAATTTGTACTATGACAAGGTCTGCAAAATGAGCGCTGAACAACACATTATTCTTGAGGACATAATCTTAAAAAAATTGCTCAACCTTGAACAACACATTCACTTACTTTTTTCAGGAAATGCTGGCATAGGCAAGACCTTGACATTGCTATCAATAGTTGAAGCATTGACATTCCCTTACCATGAGTACTACTACGAGCATACACTAGTTTGTACTATGACAAGCTCCGCAAAATGAGTGTTGAACAACACATTATTCTTGAGGACATAATATTTTAAAAATGGCTTAACCCTAAACAA
Organism: Dipteris shenzhenensis; assembly: GCF_047967505.1. Taxonomy (NCBI): domain Eukaryota; kingdom Viridiplantae; phylum Streptophyta; class Polypodiopsida; order Gleicheniales; family Dipteridaceae; genus Dipteris; species Dipteris shenzhenensis. The sequence continues at coordinate 33,174,135 of NC_141597.1, read as the reverse complement.
CCCATCCACTTTTATCTTTTAAGAAATGTTGGCATAGGCAAGACCTTCACATTGCTATTAATAATCAAAGCATTTCTTTGCTTCTGCTCGCACATTCCAACCAACGACATTACCTTACCATGAGTACCACTACTAGCATACACTGGTAAAGTAGCACTCAACGTTGGGGGGACTATAATACATGCAGCATTGCATCTACTGTTAATGACATCCACATGCATGGTACAAATAAGTCGAGCTCATTGTCATTGATGAAGTCTCCTTGGTGGATTAAACACATTCCATGCAGCAAACATGTGAAAGCATGAAATAAAACATAACCACCAAGCACCAATCGGTAGTATGGATGTGATTTTATGTGGTGACTTGTGCCAAGCAAGTTCGACTAAAGATTCGTGGATTTTCCTTGAACAAAGCAAATCATCCAACATGACTGTCTCAATCTAGAAAACACACATTCACTTCTACAACTTACAAAACACAATTCATCAACAAAAAAAACCATGTCTTTAGATCCTTAAAAAGATAAGAATTGGTACTCAAACATACAAAGGCCTACTCATTATAAACAATGCATACTTCTTGAAGGACAAATTGATGTAATGGGGTGTACCACGGGGGACCAAGGTTTGTGTGAGTTTGTATGTGACCACATGGTGGTTAGTGTGACTAGTTAGGTGGTAGAAGGTTCTATTAGGTGTGATTGAGAAATCAGTGGAGTGATTTGTGGATCTAGAGATGCTCTCCTTTGGGGCACATGCATTGTATCAGTTGCCCTTATAAGGGCCTCTCCACTCTTGAATAAACTACTGTCTTTGCTTCATTTGTTGATCCCTTGCTATTGTTCCATCATGTGGTATCAGAGCCATACTTCCCTGCTTGAGCCTCCTTTAGTCACATCATCATCTTCCCTACCAAGCTTCTTTCTCTCTTCCATGGAGTCTTTCCCTTTGCCCACGATTTTGCAACAGGAAATACTCAGCATCCGACTGATGGATTGAGGAATCCTTCAAGCTAGATATTGCTCATGTTTGGGTGACTTTTATAACCAGAGGTATCTCCCCAAATTGTTGCCGATTTCATGTGTCGCTTCCTCTTCTTCATGGTGGTATTTTTGCAATGCTGGTTGCATACCTAAACCATTCTCAAATTCCTCTTACAGGAGGTTGGGCGACCCTAAGGGCTACCTCTTGATGGAATTTTGTCTTTGTTGGTGAAGTATTTGGGCCACACTCATCGATTTTACAATCAAAATTCACTGTGTAATGCTGGGCGACGTGATGCAAGATTGCACAATTCTTCTCTGGTGAATCTTCTATGGTATTTAGGCTTTCATTTGCTTCCAAAAGTCCCTTGTTTTCTACTCTCTACCTCCACAATTTTGGCCTACAACTAAGAATCTCTCGTTTTGGGGAAAATTCAAAAATCTTAGTCAAAGTTTGACTTTTACTATTCATTGACCAATCAAATTTTAGTTTTATATCTATTTTAGTTTGCTGAACTGTCAAATCAGTGTTTTGACTTAGCATTATTTAGCTCTATGAAATCTCCAAGTCTCATTGTCGTTTATTTTTATGGGGATGATTGCATAGTCATACTTGTTTGAGTGGCATTGTATGGGAATAGACACTGCCACATCAGTGGTAAGACATTCCTTATGGCCTCCAAAGTCAAGATAGATAAGTTTGAGGGAGATGGTTTTCATACTTGGCAGACCAAACTAAAGTTTATTCTCATGAAAAAGGGGATCTAGAATGTGGCTAATGGAAAAGAAAAGAAACCAACCACTAGGGAAGGAGAAGCTTTATGGCTCCCTAAGGATGAAAAGGCATGGAGCCATGGGTTGTTGTCAATGTTAGAATGATTTGTTACATTTTGGTTGTGTCCATGAATTGTTGAAGCTTTTGTTTGTTGATATGTTGATGTTGTAGTCAATGTTGAAGTCTCCCAAGATATATGTTGGAGTGTTTGTTGGGATTAATTGTATTAGCAATTGAAGGTTTTGGATTAGGATTGTCGTTTTTGATTTGGGCTGTTGTATACAATGATTATTGCAACTATCCTCCCATGTACAAGATTTCATAGCTTTAGGAGTATTTAGTGGATTGGTGCTGACAACATCACCTCATTTTTGCATAGCTTCCCTGGTCAAATCTTGATGCTCTTAGATTAATTTCCATGTGTAATTATCATCCCATGTATAAATCTCATAGATTTAAGAATGGGATAATGAAGAGGATCTTGAAAGTCTACCTTAAAATAAGATTTCTTTGTGAAGCCCAAAGGTTCCATATGGATGTCAGGGTGACCATGCCAAAAGAAGGCCTTAAATCCACCATCCAAATAAGCCATTTGTTAGGACAAGCGTGATTTGGGTAGAGAGGTAAAGCTTGTGCTCCCTGGCTTGTTATTCCAATCTTCTAGATTCCAATGTGTCCAAAAAAAAAAATCAGGGGGGTATTCCGCACCCATTACCAAACAAGTTACCTATACTCTATACTCTATTACTATATTGAACAAGAGCAACCTTCCAGATTCCAATGTGTGAAAAAAAAATATTAATAAGGGGGTACTCCACACCCATTCTCGAACACAAAAAATTATCAAATAAAGTAGACCAAGGAACGATCCACATCTTTATGTGAAGCATTACAAGGGAGGTAGTCCACACCATTGTGAGAAAAACGTAATCTCTTTCATCTTTATTTAGACACAATCAAACAAATCAATAAATTATTCATATAAGATAATCCCTTTGAATAAGTTAAGCATATACTAAATTACTTTGAATAAAGGGGGAAAAATAGATTAATTTGATTAGAAGAAATAAATGAAGAAATTCATTTGAAGATATGAATTGAATTAGTGAAGGGAAAATAAGCACTTAATTGCATGAATAACTATTAAGAAGAATAAGCAATCGATTTATTAACTTTTACAAGAAAGAAATGCAAACAAAAAGTTCGGGGGACTCATACGTACTATGGGTTGCAAAAGGAAAAAATTAGAGGGAATAACAATTAAATGTATGTAACAATATAAATGGGTGCAAGTAAATAAACATGTAGCTACATTCAAATATACATGAAAATGTGTATGCATACATACATACATACATATATAATTACATACACATACACAAATGGTTTTCATAGCTATGGATAAGAGACCATAGTGATGATAACATTGCAAAAGAGCATAGGGGCGAGAGGATGCAGCTGTAGTGGAACTAAAGTTGCCATACCAGTTGGCCACTACCTAACCGAAGGAAGCTAAGGAGGAAGCCAACTCAAACGTAATGAGAGAATGGAGGCAGCATCACAAGACCGCTAGGAGAAATTTTGAAGGTTATGAGGGATCAGGGTGGTCAACTTATGAGGGATCAGGGTGGTCAACAAAGAGTCCAAGGAGTAGTAAAGAAGGTAGGCAAAGTGGACACATCAGCAGGAAAAGTAGGAGCCATGAGTTGAGAAGGGACCTTGCAGTACTTGCAAAAACAAGAGAGCGGAGAACCTTAGAGTGACAGTTGGTTGTGCAATAGTTTTGCATAGTTGATGCAGTAGAAGAAAGGCCACCGTGATCACCTTAGACAAAGAGTTTGTGAGGGGATGCAGTTGAGGGAAGGCAAAAGACTGCAGGGTGAGAAGTAAAGTTGGGGCTTAGCATAATGGAAAGTTCCATAGCGGGCTGGCCAACCAGAAGAAGGGGGGAGAAGAGCTGGTAAAGGTCGAGAATATTAGTGGAATAGAGAGAAAGAAACCATTAGTACCGTAGCAGTGAGGAGGTAGAAGTGTGCAAGGGCACCCACTGTTTAAGAAAGGGAGAGGAGATTGAAGCATGCAAGGGTGGCATTAGAAGGCATGGCTAGGTTGTGAGTAAGCATGCCATACATGGAGCTAGGAAGAGTTCTTGGGCATTTGTGTAAGTGTGAATGTGTAAGGTGTAAAAAAGCATGTGAGTGAGTGTGACTGTGAGAGTGTGTGCGTGCATTTGCATTTGACTGTGTGAGTGAGTGTGTGTGTGAGGCATGCACGCACATGCATGCACGTGTGTGCAGATGCACGTGCACATATGTGTGTGAGTGAGTGAGTGAGTGAGTGAGTTAGAGAGAGAGAGAGAGAGAGAGAGAGACTCATCATGTGTGTGTGTGTGTGTGTGTGTTGTGTGTCCACGTGTTTGTCTATGTCCATGTCTTATTACTCTTACTGGGACGACACATGGGGATGATCACACTAGATGTATTTGGGTGTGTCTAGGAAACCCTTGTCCACATGTCAAAGGAAGAAGGCCGATGTCATAGTGAAAGGCTTTTAGAGACTAGCTCACCTCTTCAAAACACACTAGCTAAGTAAGACGAAGGTAAAAATATGTAGATTAAACTTGACCAATGGTTCCCCTATGGTACATGGATTGTGTATTGAAATATGCCAACTTTTCCCTGATAAATGAAAGCAATCAAACAAATCTATATTGTCTGATTCAACTCCCTTTTACTGCATTGGTAATAATGTTGTTCATGGGGACTTCAATTTCAAGTTGCCTACTAATACCATCATGAGCTTTCTTCACCCATAGATTCTAAAGGAACAAGTGCCACTATGCATAACCACACCACCTGTGGGAATCTTGAAGCCTCACAAACCAACCATGAACTACACCCATGTATGGACATAACATGGTTAGTGTTATGAAGGTAAGGTTGACCTAGGATCATGTAACCTAACCATGGGATAGTTAGGACATGATGTACCTTTGGTACAATTAAGGTTAGAGTTGAGATACCTAGGACAACCTATGCCTTGGTTAGTGTCATCCTTAGCTCATTTGGGACATTCTTGGTGGTGGGGCCACCTGAGAAACCCTACCTGGTGGTCCAAGGTTTGTTGTCTTTAGAACAATGGTCTAGTATCACTGAGGGTATTAAATTAACCAAATGGATGGATCATAGGATTTTTACCAAATGGGAAGATATATGGGATAGAAGAAATAGAGATTTGTTCACTTGGCAAGATTAGTGTCATCTCAAACCAATGTGTTAAGAAATAAACTCTAAGATGGTGAAAGGAGTAGTTCATAAGAAACCATGTGGAAAGAGAATTTGTAAATATGTGGAAATATCTAAAGAGAGAATGTACATAGAGGAGCCTTGTGAAAGGCTTATTATACATTAGTCCTAGTAGTGGGAACAAGATATATTGATCCTTGCAGTAGCCATCCTCCTTCTACCATGTTACCCTATGGTCTAGCTTTTTGCATTATATACCCTTTCAATATCCTCGTCAAATGTTCCAAGAAAAACTATATCAAAACAATGGAGCCTTTCCTCATGAAATTCAAAATCATTTATTTCAGCAAGTACAAACTCTGAAACCAAACGGACTAAATTTGCAAGCCCCAACCCTTTGCAAGTATCAATAAAGCACTACTAGTATTAGCTATTCAGAATTGTTAGAATATTTGTCATACCACGTTGCATTCAAAAGGAAGGCCCTTGCAAAGTATGGTATGTATAAGGTCAAAGATGAAAAGTATCATGTCTGCATGCGCATCGACCTTGCACACAAGCATTGTTGTGAGATAGTTACGTTGCACATATCGCAAGTGTATGTGAACCAGCTCAAAGTCATTTAGCATGTTGATAACTTTTATCAAATTGAAGGTCCCACAGTTATCCATGAAGACCAAGGTAAGCTCTTCATTGATGCTGCGTGTCGATGCGACGAAAAGTGTGCTAAAAGTACAGACTTTTATTGGTGAAATCTCTTTTGTACCAAACCAACTGCTTTGCCTATATGCACCGTGTGGGTTGCCAACCAAGTGCTCACAATTGTTTTGAACACTGTTACCTTTGTCATCATAAAGGTTGATCTTGATGGGCCTGCATCCGACACGATCATTATTACTAATGGGCCTAATCCAGAGGACCATGTCAGAGTAAGTAATTTCCTTGGCTTGATGTAAATTTGTAAACTCAACACAACACAAGAACTCAATAATCCATGCTTCATCGTGTTTAGCGAATCTTCGCAACACATTGTCAAAGCTTGTCCAAGAGTTCCTCGATGAAGACATTGTAATGTATGTTGTGAAGAACCTTTCATACATGAAAGCATGAAACAACCTATATGTTTATGATTTCACTATCTTGGCAAAAGTTCCAGATGAAAGCGGCCTCTAAGACACTTGATTGGGGCTTGTTGAGAAACCATGCTCAACATCATGTATTTGATATGTGCATAGCACTAACTCAATAGAGTGCTATAAAGGAAAAGGTTAGATGCCCTAACCCTAAGCCTAAAAGGGATTGTATATATTCTACATTTTCAACTAAATCTAGTGTACAGTTAGTCATTATGGTGTGCTCTCTAGTTGTGCCCTCTCTCCTCATATCCACTCTTCTCTTCTCCCCTCTTCATATTTTGTCATGGTATAAGAGCCGCAGCTGGCCTCCTATGAGTATGTTGATGGATCTACACCTAAACCATTGGACAATCGAGCCAGCAGTAGTCTACTCCACTTATTGCCACAACAATAGCAACAACGGGATCTACAACAAGATCTATAGCTACACCAACAATGATTGCATCTATAGGTAGCAGATCCTGCCATTTCCCGAGCACAGGCAAAATGGGACAAGAAAGACAAATATGCATATCATCTGATCAAGCAAAATGTGGAAGATGTCATGCTAGGATATCTCACCACCATAGTGAAGACATTAAAAGAAGCGTGGGATATGTTCGTAGCTCTCTATGAGTCCAAGAACACTTCCAAGATTCTCACACTGAGAAACCAGATATACCAGAGTTTTTGCAATAACAGTGAAATCAGTCATGCTTACGTACTCAGGATCAAGGATTACAACAATCAACTTGCAGCAGTAGGAGAAACCATGAATCCCACAGAAATGGTTCAAGTCATCCTGAAAGGACTAGGAGAGGGATATGAGAATCTAGTCTAGAGTATTGCCATTCAACAAAAAATTCTAACATTGGAAGAACTCCAATCAGTTTTACTTAGTGAAGAACTCAGGATGCAATCCATTCATGCAGTCATTCCAATGATCAAGCATTCACAGATTCAGATAGAAGCAGAGGTAGAAACAGAGGTAAAGGTAGATCATTTTAGTGAAGTGGTCATCATCAGCAACAACAAAGTCATCAAGTTTAGAATCAACATCAACATCATCCTCACCAACAACAAAGAGGAAATCATCCCAATTGAGGAAGATTCCAAGGATGAGGGAATGCATCCACCAATGTGTCAAATATTTAGTGCAATTATTGTCATAAGTTTGGACACTATGAAAGAGATTGTTGCAAGAAGAAGTACGGCCAAGGCGGTCAATCTGTAGCAATCGAGGGAATTTTTGAGGAAGAGGAAATCATCATAGTGGACATTCCATTCATAGTCATTATGCCAATGAATCTGCGAATATGTTCCTTGCAAGTAAGGATATGCAGAAGACTAAAATAATATATCTTAACATAGACTGCAACTCAAAAGGGAAATACAGTTATCAAGTCGACCAAGCAAATCAAGATCCTTGGTACATCGACAGCAGTGCATCATCTCATATGACAAAGCATCAAGAATGGTTCACAAAGATGAAACCATTAGAAGGATAGAAGAATATTATCTAGACGGTAATAATACACCAAATCCAATTCAATGGAAAGGCATTGTCCCTTGTCAGTTGGCTAAATGACGAAACACACCTACCGAGTCATATTTGATGGAGATGAATGCACTATCAAAGACAAATCCAGAGGATATCAAAAATCACCTGGTTGGGCTAATACACACCCTATGGCATAGTTTGATGCATTGATGTGGACATGGAATATAACACACTAGTCTGGTGTCCTTAGAATGGATGTTGTTAGTACTAGCCTTAGAGTGTCATAGGCTTTTTGACACTCTCCAGTCAACTAAAAAAAAATCAAGAGTTTGTACAAGGGTCTCGCCATATCAGCATAAAATAGGATAAACCTCCTGTAATGGCCCATGTGGCCGATGAAGTGTTGTACACCCTTAGCATTCATAGGTGGTGGTAGCTCCAAAATGAGCTTGATTTTATTGAAATCCATGGAGATCCCATTCTTGGACACTATGTGTCCTAGAAGCAATCCATGCTTTACCCAAAGACGGCATTTGAGAGGGTTCAATGATACACGGTAAAGTCTACACCTCTCAAAGACTAGCTTGATTAGATGATCAAGTGCATGAACAGATCATCTAAGATGACTTCAAGGAAGTCCCTCAGATATTCTTTAAAGGCCATGATCATCATTTGCTGGAATGTGGTGGGAGCATTGGCTAGCCTAAATATCATCACTTTGGTTGCAAAGATGCCCCATTTTGTGGTGGCGAAAGCTATTTTGTGTTGATCTTTAGGGGCAAGGATACATGGTTGTAGACAAATAGCCAGTCTAGGAAGCTGTAGGCCTCCTTCTCTGCCAACCCTCTCTAACACCGGCTTTGTGAATGGCAAGGGCTAGTGATGTCTCCTTGTGGTGGCATGAACCTTTTTTAGATTGATGCATACTCTTATTTTATCATTCTTTTTCAGAACTATCATGATGGGTGATACATAGTCTGTATGCTTGATTTCATATATGAACCCCGTGTCTATAAGTTTTTGAATTTCTTCTCTCACAATTAGTGCATATTTTGGATTCATAGGATAAGGGCACTACCTCAATGGCTTGGCATCGTCTAGCATGGGAATGGTATGCTAAACAACCTCCACAACCACACCCCTTCATGTATGTATACTTCCAAGCAAAGCAGTCCTTAAACTCCTTGAGGATATTGATGGGGGATTCCTCCTAATGTGGGGCAAGGTCATCTGCAATTAATACAGGTTGTGGCTCTACCTCTTCTGGTGCTAGCTTAACTTGTTGCCATGATAGCCCTAGGAGTCACCTTCCTCCTTGTTTCATTTCGCCTGTTGATAGAGGACCTTATGGTTCTCCATTGTCTAGGCCTTATAATGAGGTGAAACCTATCTTAGGTCCTCTTTGTCATCATCCTCAACCTCTTCCACTATGGTTTTAATCTTCTACTTGCCCTTACTTGATTCAATATGTCTTTTAGTATTAGTGGGTTTCAACTTTTTGGTTTGCTCTTTCATAGCTATAATAGTTCCTACTAAGGTCTACCACCTTGCTTACTCGACATCCCCAATTTGATGAGAACTCATGGTGAGCCAATATGGCACCCACATAGGACAGCCAATGTAGGTCTAATTTTACTCATACCTCCCCCTTGTTGACTTCTCAGGGCTTTAGCATGTTAAACATACGGAGAGGCACCATCGGCTTCTACTCGTCTAGCTAGGGGGTTGTAGATTGAAATCCCACTTACTTTAGAACATCTACGGTTTCCAAAATGTGCATCCAGTTATGGAAGAATTCAGGCTCACGAAGAGGAGCATACCAGTGCTCATCATCATCCTCCACTTATTGTGCTTGCATCAACTTCAAGGATGTTGTTCGTTCCATGGTGTCTAACTTAGTAGCAAATAGGTGATCCGATAGGTGGTGTGCCTTGAAGGTTTGAAGGTCCACCCTCATGACTTGGTCGCCTTGGCATAAATAGATACGATCCGTTAGCTAGCCATGCACCAATCCTAACCTTTGTAGGAAAGGCCTACCAAGTATCACTTCATAAAATTGGCCTGCTAGGTGAATCCATCACCACAAACTTAACCGGTTAGGTGAAGTCAAAACCTTTTAAATTGATCCCCTCTAGGACACCTAGGGGTTCAACCGTTCCACCATCGGCTAACTTCACCACCAAGCTAGTTAGTTCTAGGGAAGGTTTCCCCCATTTCCCCCAACACTCCTTCTAGTATAGACACTCACACTGGCTCCCCGATCTAGTATGGCTTCGACCTTAACATTGCATCACGATATGGGGATAATCATGTTGTTGTCATCACTCTTGTAATATTAGCCCATCTTGTTAAGTTGGCCATCTTCAGGAGGTGGTAACAATTCCTCTGGGTAGGTAAGCTCCAAAGCTAGGATTCGCCCATTCATCCAGTCAGAGAGGTCCTTCCATAGGGTAGGATTTCCTCAAAGCAAGGAAGCAATTTACATCTTGACCTCTATCAATAGGAAGGTTGCTAATCTTGCTATGTCTCATGGAGTGCTAGATGGTTCATGACCCATCAACAATGGCTTCTAAAGCAATAGAAGGTATGGGTGTCATCCTCTCTTAATATTTGCAGGGAAAGATCCTCTTTGAAAATTTGCTGGAGAAGACCAAGTCCCCCGTGGTGGTGGGACTTTGTGGATCTTCCTCCTCTACTCGGTCAGAGCCTTGGTGCCTCTAGGGTGGGTTAGATGTTCGGGGTGAATGGTATCAACCCCTCTATTGCTCCTTATCCTTTGCTCAAATCTCTCTTTGCAATCACGTACCAATATTTGTTCTTCTAGAAGCCATTGTTTTTCCACCACTGGATTAGGGTAGATACCTTTTGGGAATGGGGAGGCTCTAAGCCTTGAGCCCCCTTACAGGCTTGTTGACCTCTAGATATGAAGGAGGTGACTTAGGTTTCCTAGGGAAGGGGACTTGATCGAATGAAGTTAAGGTGGCTAACATGGTTGTATCCTCATCTGAACCATCTTGAATAATCATTTGGTTTGCCTCTTTTCCCAATTTGGTTGCCTTCCATGCTACACCTCAAGTCAGACAGCTGGTCTCCTTAAGCTGAGACATGGTATCTTTATCTCATTTAGCATTTCTTGAATTCCAAGGCCTTGGCCTGCATTCTAGTTATTACCTGTAATGCTACCGAGGCCACTTGCCCTTCCATCATGCTCAAAAATCATAGGCATGTACCCTTGGAGGGAGAGGCTAGTGTTGTAGGTCTCCTCAATGGGCAGTCCTTGAATAGTTGCTTCACTCTACAACCTACACATAAGCGAGTTGGGGCATTAGGAGATGGCGCCACTGGTGTCCTGATAAGGATATTCCTTTAGGAAGTGAGGCCCTTGGCACTTAAAGCATGAGAGTGGGCAGTTGGATGCCCCCTTATATGGGCACTCACTAGCCTATGCGGGCCCTGGCATGTATAGCACTATATTGGAGCATGTTGCACTAATTATTCATGTCTCTTTCCCTTTGGGAGATTGGGGTTTTTCGGTACACTGGAACATGCTAATCATCATGTAGGATGTAGGACTTATCGTCCCAGGTTGACCTGACATTTCCTTGTATGGAGGATAATCCAAGGGCTCTTGATCTTGCTCTGGATCCTCCTAGTCATTAGGTAACTCCTCCACCAATACTTGATTTTGCTGGAGTTATGCACGGTGGAGGTGATTGGGTACCCAAGATTGGAAGTGGTAAATGGTACATTTGGAGCCCTATACTGGCTTGCATTGGTGGGCATGGTGCCTTGCCCTGCTAGCAGAGTTTGGTTGGCTCGGTTTGGGGCTGCAGTTAGAGCTAGAGTTGGGTGTGAATGATATGAACCTCGGGCAACCATGCAAGGGAATTGACATTGTGACATATCATGATTACCCCACCTCATACAATGGGCACAGTAGAGTGATGGAGGCCTTGCCCTTAAGCATGGGCACCCATTGGATGGGTGGTTACCATTGCACACCCCACACTAGACATTGTCTCTTCTGGGGAACATGTGGGGGTTTCTTGGTGTCTCTCTTGATGGGCTTGCCGTGCACTATTAACCCAACCGGATAAGGAGGTTCAAAGCCAATTCATTCACATTGAAGCCCTTGAGTCCCTTGTCCTCTTTCGTAGCTGACTCTATGCATTAGGGGAGAAATGGAGTCTCAAAAGGGCCTCATAAGGAATGGATTAGTCCTAATGAAAGGGCCATGGTAGGGACCAAAAGGCCCTAGCCCCCGCTCACCTAGGTGGGTTAAGCCCACAAGTGACCCCACCTCTTACACCTCTTACACCACTCTTACTCCTAGGTGGGAGCCAACAAATTCAAAATTTGAAATTCAAATTTTGAATTCCCTCCCTCCTCTTAGGGGAGCTTCCAAGATCTATTGTCTTCATTTGCGAGGAAAGAAGCATCATGACCTTTGGGTATAAGGATCCTTGTATCCTGTAGATCCTATAGAAAAAAAGATCCCTCCATTTTATATAATGCATGAGCTAGTTTGGTTTGTTGGAAATGGACATGCTGGGTTGCTTGGTTATTGTAATTGGTTGAACAATGCTCAGACAATGGCTATGCAAGCAAGTGCATAGATCCTAAGCAGAGTAGCTAGCACATCTAGGAAATAGCCCCATTGATGGAATGCATAACTCTATGCAAGAACTTCAGAGGCAGAACAAGGATCTTCATGATAAAGACAAATCATTAGACTTGCAACGACATGCATTGGACTTGGAGCAACAATATTTACAAGAGTGACTCTGTAAGCTAGCTATTGAAACCAAAAAAGTCTTGGAAAGATCTATATACAACCAAGCTCAATGGGCCATAGAGAAGGAACGAGAGAACGCAGAAGAACAAGTGCAAAATACGAAAGAAACACCTTTGGTATTGAAGGACAAGAAAAGATGGTACTTATATAGCATGCACCCATGAGTGGTGCTAAGAAGAGGAAAATCCGGGATACAAGGTTGGTTATCCAATGTTTCAATGAAATTACACTCTTTTGTGTTACATTGTTTGTGACTAAGTTTTTCTTGTGTTCTTGTTTAGGAACTTCATGAAAGACCCATGGAATATGTGATGGGAAAAATGGACAGGGATGATATTGATTGTTCATCTGCACTAGCCACTTTATTAAAGTCAATCAATGTCATTGGGATACTAAGAGACCCAATACACAAATGCCTACATGTGCAAGCTGCTGAAGAGGTGATGAAGGACTTCAAGGACATTGTAGATGCAAAGGATATGCTTGCAGCTTGTGATACTGCTGGTGTAAGTCATGAAGCTTACACATCTATTTACAAAATTTTCCAGTTTGCTATTTTGGGAAAGTGTAAGAAGTCTATGGTGCCACTACCTACACCTTGGTCTCTAAGGCATGCACGGTGAGAAACAAACCAATGTGCAAGAGAAATGCTTGGAGGGTACCATTGCATAAGGGGCATAGGGAATTGGAAGAGTAAAAAGAAAGTTGGTTTGCATACCTTTGAGATGAATGCTTTCAACTACAACAAGCAATTGTCAAATTCTATGGCATGAGAGAAGATGGGGAGAGGAAATCGATTACAACATTGTACTTTACTTAGTTTATTTCCTATATCATGTTTATCCTAACTATTTCTCTCTTTTATTGTACAAAATGCAATGGCAAGCTCATATTTGTCATCAAAATGGGTGAAGCTCAATTGGTGAAACATAAGTTAGAGAGAGTGAGATTCTGCATTGTAAACAAAGTCTTAGCCTTTGTTTAACGGGACTAGAAAGTAGAGTTTCAATCAGAGAAAGATATATGGTGGCTTGCAGCATTTGAGACTCCGAAAGAGTGCCATGAGACATTGAAGTGGGTTTTAGGTAGAATAGGAATCCCATAAACTATTAGAAGACAAGAGGAAGGGCAAACACTGACAGTAGATGGCCATGGATTATTTTGAGTTGAATGGCATCTTGCCAGTTATTTGAAAACCCCTCAAGTGCTTTGCATGGTTGTGATTCACGGACAAATGTAATGTTCACATGCCTTTATTGCATGTGTTCTCAACATAAGCAACACGCTGGACTACAATGGGAGAATGGCATTCTCTCTTGTGGCCAAATGCAAGCTCCCAATCACAACAGGAAGAATGGCATTCTCTCTTGTAGCCAAATGCAAGCTCCCAATCATGACAAGAAGGATCCAAAGTGGGGTCCCATCTTGCCCATCCCACTAGAGAGAGTACACATATGTACTTTACAGAGGGTTACCAAAAAGCAAGCAAGAAAAACTGAGCAGAGCTATTACACCGAGCATTAAAAGCGAGCAGACCATCCAAATCATTCATTTATTGTATTGGGGAAAGAATATTGTAACCAACATCAAATACAACTTAAAACATGAAAGGGCCAGAAGTGTGGTGTAGGGAAAGTTGCTACTCATCTCTGTAGACTCTGAGCATCCTATTTCTCATTATATTGCACACTTGAAAGGCGACATGCAAAGAGCTAGACAATGGAAGCCTTTACAACATTCAACAGAAGTTGATGATGCATTTCACACTATTTTTCTTACAACCACCATGAAATGTTGATGGGTTCAGCCATCCAATCTGAATCCTTTCTCTTCCCCTTCCAAATCCACCAAAGGTTGACAAATAGCAACATCTTCAATTCCAATCTGTTGATGTACTTGAATCTCTTGATCTCCAATGGCAAAATGGTCCTTGATGTCTGTTAACGCAACCTCATAAAACTCAGTATCATATCTGATACCAAGTGTTTGAGATTGGAGATATCTTAGTAGAATAGTTTGAGGTGCCATTCTATTGTCTTGGATAGAAGAACATAAGTGCAAAGCCAGTAGAAGGTGACGAGAAGGGGAGGCCTTGGAGAATTGCAAAGCCAGTAGAAGGTGACAAGAAATGGAGAGCTTTGAGAATTGCAAAGATATAGTAGAAGGTGATGAGAAGCGGAGAAAGGTGACAAGAATGAATACGTGTGTTAATCTTGAATTTACAATTTTAAATTGATATTATTATTGTATTGCAAAGGTTTCAATGTGATAAAATCTACCAATTACCATTGGTGGATACGAATTTATTATGTGAACTTGTACATGATGCGCTATATTTATTAGCAGGAGAATAGTCCAAAACAACGAACCAATAGATGGTGCACATTGCCGAATACGTATTAATTGCGTGAATCTCTGCCCATCACTTTGGAGGTAGCCCACCACTCCTTTTCTTCATGCCACTTACCACTCATGCAATGAGCTGCCAAAACTAATGATGTCGATATTGAAGCTCGAGAGTGTGAACAGCTAACTTCATGCTAACTATCCTTTGTGTTAACTTCTAACATCATGCTAACTTCTAACTATCATCAACAGAACTATGATCTTGTAACTATCCATCAACAGAACTATGATCTTCTAACTTCATGCTAACTTCTAACTTCATTATAACTAGCATGCTAACGATCTAACTATGCCTAACCGAGTGTTCTGCCTAACTCGGAGAACTGAGCGTTCTACGAAGCGACTGTTGAAAATCGAAAGTGGTTTCCATCTTCAGAAAGCCTAGCATAGTTTTCCATCTGTCGCTCCATCTTGACGTCAGTTTTAATGAAAATCTGAAGCTCCAAACTCAATGAAAACTGACGCTCAATGAAGCGGCTTACTCTGGAAAACTGATGCTGAAAATCTGTAAGTTCCATCTTCCCCATCTTGGCTTTGCTTCTACTTTGCTTCAAGCTTGCTCTCAAGCTTTGCTTCAAACTTCCTTTGCTCCATCTTAGCTCTTAACGCCAAGAATCCTAACGCTCACCAAATCTTGACTCCAAGAATCCTGACGCTCACCAACATTCTTCTCCCCTTCCCCTTCTTCTCAATCATTAGGTACCTTCTCCTTTTTCCTTTCATCCGCATTTTCCTTGCTTCCTTGCATGAATTTTTTGAAGCATATCATAGACAGAAAGAAGATAAATTGCACGATTTTCATCTTCAGAGAATGTGGCCAAACGGGGCTCCTTTGGCCTTTTCAAATCTTCATATGTTTCTGCTGCTTTTGGCTACTTCGCATGTTTCTTCTGCTATTGGCAATTTGCTGCATGTTGAAGAATCTCATCAGCCGAGAAGATCGAGAGCTGAGTTCCTGAGACCAGACAGATGAGCAGGTCCGTAAAGCAGGTCCACTCCAACCTGAAGTTAGGAATTGAATAATATCAGGCTGAGAGCTAAGGTAGTTTCAAAACGCAAGCTCGATAGCAATTGGAAGGCGTTGTGCAACTGTAGAGACATATTCATTTGCTTGGGAGAGGTGACGGTATGTTAGACTTGCCAACTCCATGTTGCAACGACGATGAACAGCCAGACAGCTTTAGCTCGCATGAACCCCAAATGGGTGATAAGCCTATTTGAATTAGACGTCTGCTCGGCTTCAATGACTAATTAGCAGACATTACGAGCGTGGTGAGGCATTTGCTGGAATGGGAGAGGAAGGAGGGAGAGACGTCGTCCTCGTCCTCCTCTGTTGGTTATGTCATCCTCGTCCTAGAAAGCGTGCACTTGGGAGATGAGGAGATCTAATCAAAGCTAACAGGCTTTCGAGCAACAATCATCAAAACCAAGCTCTACACTGGCATCTCTTTCCTTATCGGCCTCCCCAACAAAGATCTCACTTCTCTCAACGACACCATCACAGCCATGTCATGGGTGCAGCAGAACGTGGCCTCCTTCCTCCGTCGTCAGCATCATCATAGGCACCGACACCACACTCATGTCGCAGGTTCTTTTGGCCATGAAAAACATCTACGTAGAAGCAGATGGTCGTCTCCAACACACATTCCTTCTCACCTCCTCCTATCCCCCCTCCTCTGGTGCCTTCAATGCGGCCATTGCTGCAACCTACATGAAGCCCCTCTTGGCTTTCCTCTCGCAAACAATCAGGGCTGTAGAAACTTCCCTGGTCGCTACTCAATCCTAATGCTCGCTCGCTCACTCCTGCCTGTTTGCTCGTTCGCTCACTCACTCCTGCTGCATCCAAGCCTCTAGCCAAAAAGCCTCTCGACTCCAGCCTCCCTTTCATGGCTTGAGCACCACGCGGTGCCAAACTATGTTATAAAAGCTTAAATGAGTGCCTTCTCTACAAGCTCTTTGTCCATGGAACCCACATGGATCTTTGCATTTTAATACGCGGTGCCAAACTGTGTTATAAAAGCTTAAATGAGTGCCTTCTCTACAAGCTCTTTGTCCATGGAACCCACATGGATCTTTGCCCTTTAATACGCGGTGCCAAACTGTGTTATAAAAGCTTAAATGAGTGCCTTCTCTACAAGCTCTTTGTCCATGGAACCCACATGGATCTTTGCCATTTCATGGCTTGAGCACTCCGTATTAATACGCAGTGCCAAACTCATATCATAGTAAGCTGAAATGACTGTACATTAAAATGTTTTCTTTGATGCCGTGCATGATTTGATATGGAAACTACTAACTAGAATGCTGTTTGAACCTTGTCTATTTGTGTAGATTAAATGAGCATGCTATCATTAAACCTAGTGTATGAGACACTCTTGTTAACACAAACAATATATGTGGGTGTGATGCCACCTTGTTTCTTAGTACTTTGACTAGTGAACAATGTGTAGTCATTGAAAAAGCAAGGACAAGGAATCCAAAAGGGAAAAAACAATGGTACCCTTTGACAAGAGGATATCTTGCACGTTTGGTGCTTTGGGTGTGCTCATTTTTATTGTATTCACATTTCTCATTGTATTCATTGTTTTCATTTAGCAACATTAGCATGTTTAATTGTATCCATTCACTATTTCTCAAGGGTCTTGATTTCATAGGTTGAATACACTGGAGACCTTACGCAAGCAATAGAACATGTGGGAAAGACAGTTTCTGAAGAGAGGAGGGCAGAGGCTGAGTGCAAAGAGCGTACAAGAATTCACAAAAAGTACTCGAATAAAATGGGAATGGTATGTGACCATCTTTTTCTTGAATGCTATTGATGGATTTTAATGTAAAGTATCTTATCTTTTTGCTTATGTTGAATCATCCTAGGTGCTCAGCATCCTTGATGCTAAACTTGGTGATGTGGAAAGAAAAAGGTTTTTTCATTGCACTTTGAAAGTCATGATTCTATTGTTACCTTATCCAAGCTAAAGTATCTTGCTAATGCGGAGTTGAGAAATGAGAAGAGACTCATGTTGCTATCACTTCTTGATGATAACAAGAGGATGAGGGAGATGTATTTTATGCATGCAGGAGATAATGAGTATAGAGGGTAAGTGTTTCATGCATGTCCTATATTTTCTCAGGATGGTATGCGCTTAGTTGGATTTCTTTCTTTGATGTGCTAGTTTTATTTCTTTCCAAGTAGGTGGTTAACAAAGGAGACATTCCTTGAGAAAGTGGAGATCCAATCATCAATGGCTTTGGAGGATTTATGTGCACTTTGTGCAATGACCCAGCCACTTGATTTGCCGAAAGATTATACACTACAACAATATATAGAGGACATTAAGTTGGAGGGATGAAAGCATATGTTTGCTTCCTTGAGATCTAGGGATGGCAAGGCTGAGCTCAAGAGTGGGAGAAGAGGAGATGGAGGAGCACAAAGGAAGGCAACAAAGCTTGATCAAGCAGCACAGCCTGTGGTTTTAGGTATAGTTTTGAGTTATTTTGTTTGTTTAGAGTGGTATCAATTGGTATCATGGGGTGCGCTTGATTCTTGCATTGGGTTTTGAATTCTCGAACCACCTACAAGCTTCGAGATCACGCCAATAGCATAGTTCGTGATCAATCTTTCTAGGTTTTTTCTTATCTTCAATTTGTTTCATGGAGTTCCATCACCATGCTTGAAGGACAGATGTCAACATCCAAATAATGTTCTATAATGCATCCTTTTTTCCTCTTGTATAAATTGGATAGAAAATTTTTGAAGGGTAATGGTTCTGGTTGTAAATACTATGTGGCCACTATGAATGTAAAAATGATGGGTGGAACGAAATGGATATAGCCTATTTCAACTTTAAACCTTTGTTTCATAGAGGTCCAATAAGATCATACTTGCAAATTTTTTGGGTTGATTGTTTGTCTTCATAAATAGTTTTAAGATGGAGGGGAATGTTGGGATCCCTCCATGGAACAAAGTCATAAAGGGACACTTGGGCTACAATATAGCCACATGGGGCTATTGCCGCTTTGGTGATGATGGGACTATTATTTACTTATTTGCAAAAAGGCAAATGCTTGCTTTATTTTATTATTATTTCCTTTTTGCATGACTTCACATACAACATCACTATTTATCTTAATGTCCTTCCAGTCAAAACATTAATGTTTAATTTGTTAATGGACCATGTTAAATGTGTTACTTGATAGGATAGGCATGCAACATCATATTTTCAATTGCATGTTGGAATCATGACTTTAACTATGTAAAGTGTAGTCTCTTGGTTTTCACTGCTCGCTTTTCTTACCTCGCTCGGTTTTCATCGCTTGCTTTATCGACTGCCTCTACTTTACACACAGAACTGCGTATACTTGATAAGTTGTTGTATTAGCATCTTGTTTATGCTTGGAATTTAATTCTGTAAGAAGTATCCACACAGTGCATTGCAGAAGCTGAGAAGTTGCACCGGGCTGGTTTAGGACAATAACATTAAGTCCAAGCCATCCCGGTCTAGAAATTAAGTAGTATATGACCCGAACAGTAGGAAATTAAATTTAACTAATTTAAGTACTAAGGAACACAGTAATTTCAACCACCCAGTTGGTCAACAACTAATGTCTGTTCAACCATGTTGGTTGAGGGCAATCACATAATTGGTGTTTGAGCTGAACCAGCCATGGTTGCATGATGTCCCAACCATTGGGCTGGTTTAGGACAATAATAATATATTTTTGTTCTGTTGTAAAATATATTGCTATTAATTTTTGTTCAACCACGCTGGTTCAAGACAATCACGAGACTGATGTTTGAGCTGAACTAGCCATGGTTGCATGATGTTCCAATTACCAGGATGGTTTAGGACAATCACATTAAGTACAATAATGAAACAAGTAAACTATCCCAAGGCTCAATTACAAACAACCACCGGGTTGGGTTAGGCACCACTGACCTACGTTGTATCAAGCATGTGAATGATCTGCTCTTATCAAACACCTTGTGTCCCATCCACCTTTACAGATGTCCTTTCTATTTGGAAAAACTCTCATATTTTTATGCCAAAATGTCATCACTCTAGCAATGACTCCTACACTTAGGTTGTCTCTCCTTTTCTTGCATTCTGTTGAAGCCCACAGACTTCTTGGATCGGGATTATCGTGCATTGCTTCCACTCTACATTCAACCACTATATCCACATTGGGCCTTTTAATTGACAACATCTTTAACATTTTGCACCTAGGACATTTCTCATTTGTTTCAGGGGACACTAAGAAGCTAATGTCTCCCTCTTTGCAACTAGTTGATCTAAGCTATGCACCCTTTCACTTTCTGTAGGCTATTTCTCAGGTTAGAAAGCATCGCCTCTTGGGCTAGTATCTCTCGAGGTGTTGGTAGGGTTGTTACTCTATGAACTTTAGGGTGTAGGCTAAAGCTTGTGAAGACTCAAGACTGGTATTCTCTTGAATGGCCTAATGATGCTGCCTCGAATGATCCCACCAATTGTGACACCACAGCTTGTGTTCTTTGCTCTTATGGCAATGAGCGAATGTGTGCATCTGCAACTATTTTCCTACTGCTACTCTACAAGGATTCTTCTTTCTTATCATTGTTTCTCCCTTTGCAAATGTTGCAAAAGTTTCTTCCATTGCCATTTCAATATCCTCGACCTGTAATATATTCCTTGTGCCTAGACCAAGCTTTTCAGCTTTCTTGTCTCGTAGCCTCTGTCTGCTTCTCTTGCAAGCCATGGTGAGCTGCATGTTGCCATTGATGCCATGGCCACGATCAGTCTAGAAAAGACCTAAGAAGCTAGCTTGTGAGACAAGCAAAGAATAGAAGACAACTTACCCAAAAGAAGACGATGCCAAATTCAAAAATGCCCAAGGTCACGTCGAGGTACATGCGGGTTGCAAGGCGAGGGCAAGTTGCAGGTACTTAATATTCCAAGATTCAATGGGCAGGAGGTGTGAAAATTCAAGATTCATGGGAGTAGCAAAATTTTCAGCTATCAGATTTTCCCCCCTCATGCAATACATGTCAACAAAATTGGATGTCCCAAACAAGCTTCAAGAATCAAAACACAAATAGTCCAAAGGACATGCTATCAGGTTTGATGCTTTATATTATGAAATGCAATGAACTTTGGCATGATTATGAGCCATATAGCAAACAAGTGCATGGAAAAAGAAACAATTCAAAATTGTAAATAGTGTTGGATTTATTGAAAGATCTTTGCACATGCACAAACCACACATTTTCAGCTTCTTTCATTTTAGGGTGAATCCATATACCAATATCAACAACTATCAATGTTTAAGACCACCATGTAGTAGTCCCACTACTTTGAACTCCAAATTTTTAGTCCATTTTGGTTTTCAACAAATCAAAAAAACATTATGGAGTGTGCCCTCAAATGGGTGTACATCACTTTAGCACAACATTGGAGGCTTGTTAGCCCATACCTAATGTTCTCATTTAGGTGTGTCCTTGGGTTGTGGAGAAGCTCACATAGTATACTTTTGAATGATTACTTGGTTTCATGTATGTACATAATAAAATTTTGATATTTTTGAATAAATTACTACTTCCTATACTCTTCAGAATGCATGCTTCACATGCAACATAACACTTGTAATGCTTTAATGGTATCATTCCAAATCATTATTCCATAATCTTTTTTGGTGTCATTTTCACGTTTGGAATGTGTACAACTTGAATACAAAGATTTCTGAAGTCCGTTGAAATTATGGGTCATGCAAGATACCTATACACAAAAAATTCCGTGGACCTCACCAAAAATGGCTACACCCAAGCAAACAATGACCCTTAGATTTCCGAAGTCCGTTGAAATTATGGGTCATGCAAGATACCTATACAGAAAAAATTCCGTGGACCTCACCAAAAATGGCTACACCCAAGCAAACAATGACCCTTTTGTGGGAGATCAGAAGTGAGGTGTCTATTGTTATGTAGTTGTCGATATAAGCCTTTATCATATCCTCATTAGCTATGTCACAATTTGACGCTCCCTCAACCCACAATAGCCCATGGTCATGCTAGCTCCCTTTGTTTTGAAACTCGATGATGAAGAAGTCATCAATGATGCAATACAAAATGGAAGCATCTTGTTTTAGCAAGAATTCCATGCCTTTGAATCTATGAGCATAGTATTGAGTTGTAGTTACTAGGTCTACACAAATAAGGTTTCATATGTTATAGTTGTGCTTAGCAGGTTGTTGTCTCGTAGAATGTTTACCGCTTTGTGCAGGCATGTGATCAAAGAGTCTCACAATATCTCTACTACAAAGAAAGGTTATAAGGAATGTTGGTGGACCCAATTGTCCAAGCATGGCGAATAGGTTCTTCTTTAGGCAATGTTTGTAGTCTACAGATGTACACAAACAATTGAAGTCACAAAAGACAATATTTGATTGTAGTAGTATCTTGATGTTTATGTTGGCCAATGCATCCTTGTCCTGTAATGAGATGCCTCTTAGTTGTCCTTTCTACATCCGAATGCATGTCCACAACAAAATTTGTTAAACTAGCACTTTCATTGTCTTGAAGAAAATGTTGTCTATGATGAAAGCAAATCATTTGTTCTTGTTTTTGAGATCCTATATTATTATCTCTTGATAAGTTGTTTGAGTAGGTATGTTGTATGCACATGCATGTCTATAGAATAAAGTTGGAGATGCTAGCTCCTCACAATGTTTGTCCTTGAATATTCTTAAAGGTGAGAAACCTTTGGTCGATGCAATGATAATGGGTTTGTCCTCAAGTCGATGACTTGTTGGCTCATGTAGATGCCATTCACTAAGGTATCTGCTTGCACATCATCTTGCACTATGGCTTCAGTTTCTATTTTATTAATGTGGGCCATGATGTTTTTCCCCCGCTTGCAAACTGCATATATGCTCTAACCAAAGTGGGTTTATTTTGATTTTGTTACCCTAGTAAAGGGGTGTTTGAATAAGCTCGTGCAATGCACACATTGTTAAAGTGTGGCACACAAGACCACTTATGTAGTTGTGGTTGTATTGCACATTCCAATTGATAGCAATCATTATAGTTGCATTGTCTGTTAGGAACCTTGACAAAACACGTTGTGCTTTGTCAACGTTTGCAAAAATTTTAACAACACTACCATGCAAACCATATTAACCATCATATGTTAGCTCATGAATTTGCACAAAAGAAATTCTTATTGGCAATAGCTACTACTTGATTTTATTTAGGGTGCTTGTGTAATGTGTCTTTGTTGACATAACCATGTTGTTTGTGCAAAATTTTGGTAATTTGTTCTTGTAAGATCATTCATAGCAAAGGGATTAGATTGTCCATTGATAAATTGTTGTATATTCAAGGACTTTGTGCTCCTGGAGGAACAATGAAATCGTGGGGTTCATTTTCTTCAGTTTGTAGTAAAAACTCAGGCACCCACAAGTAGATGCATTGAAATTTTGGAGAGTCCTCTACTTTCCTATTGCATAGAGCTTGAGCACTATTTGCAACCCTTTTCCTCTTAAGAGTGCTTATTATGTGGGTGTCATGAGACAAGTGTGATGTGTGCCTTCAGAAGGCCATGGATTATTGCACTTGTTCCCCTCTCGTCGGGAAATGCTAGAATAAGTGTCGGATTCTCCTTTTGAAATGTAGTCATCATTCTGTATATCTTGTTAAAAATTGGCCTGAATGGAATACCTTCCATGTAAATATTGATTGTCATATATAGACACAAGTTGTCTTGCAGGAACATTGGGGGAGTTGTTGATCTTTTGATTGGGCTTCATACTCCTTTCTGCAGACGATGTATGTGCATTGCTTTGTAGTTGGGAGCAAAGGAAGATTCTCATAGAGAGTTTGGATTCATCCAAAAGTACAACGTGGTTGTTGTGAGATTTTGGTAGTCCAACCTTGAATACCTCTAGCACATTCTCCTCCTTGAAGGAAAACAAAATAAATGACTCCAAGAATTTGTTGGAAAAGCGTCTGTAGCAATCATAAATCAATTCTCTAGAACTGAAGGAATTATGAAGCAGTCTTGCAACACCTTCCTTTGTAAATGTCTCAGATTCTATGAAGCATTTGATGATAAACCAAAGACCACCTATGTGTGTTTTCCTTTCATGAACAAGATATTCTTAGCGACACCATCCTTGTCAATGAATTCCTATACTAAGTGAGTCAATGTGCTACATTTCTCAGCTATAACGCAGAGCTGCAGCCCAAAAAAAGAGTCTTTACTGAGGAAGATTGTGATGGGTTCGATGATTGACTGTGATGCAGTCTTGAGGATTTGAACCATCAATGAAAATAATTTGATAAGATTCGAGGCTGTCAAGGGTGACTTTCACTATGACAAAAGCAATTGTGCCTATGATAGATGTGAATGAAGCTCTTTGATTGTCGTTTGTTTGCTACCCATGGAATATAGACGTGTATTCTTTCTCAGGAATAAAGTATATAGCATCGTCAAAGAGCTCTGCCTTCAGTACATGTGTTGTTGCATCAACACGCAATGAGGCAAAGTACCTACCACCCTCTCCATTAGATCTCTTGGAAACAGTAAGAGCCTTAATGCAATAAAAACTATCAACCTGGATAATATCCTTCAATTGATCGACATAAGCATGTGGGACGTGTAGTGTGATGGTCTTAGCACACTCTCTATTTGTGAAGTCCACTCTCATATAGATTTGATAATTGGTCTTGGATGCTTGCTTTAAGCCATAGAGACTTTTCTTGAGATGGCAAACCTAATTCTCCTTCCCTGGTTCAACATAAGGGAAGCCAGAACACGTGGCACCCATGCACTGGAAAAGCTAAAGTCCCGTACTTTGCAAGTGCTTTTCCCTCAAATGCAAAATCATATAAGAGATACTCAGATAACTCTCTAATCCATAAGAAGGGGAGACTATTTGAGTTTGTGGCCCTTAAGTCAACTGGAACTAACGCTTTCGAGGGTGAGATTTGTTTATAGATGAGGTCTACTTCAATATGGTTTGCTTGCAATAATGGAAAAGCCTCGGATCGGAGAACTTGGTCTTTCTTGCTAGCTAAGCTCGGGCTTGAAATGAAAAATAAAATTGCAATAAGCACTCTTGCTACAACGTTCACATAAATGTTTTAGCATGATGGGAATAATACATAAGCATAGTTGATTCATTGATGAGAAGCTCGTTGTATTAGACTGCGTTTAAATTATAAATCCAGTAATGAAAACATTGACTTGTCTTTATGGTTGCTTAGGTGGTTTCCTATGCAATTCTAAGAATCACCACCACTGAAATTAAGAACCTATAAGAGGAATGCCCATGGACAATGGATCAGAAGGATTTCTCCACGCTACTAGAAACAACCATGAACATAAAATGTTTAAACTCAAGATCTTTTCCGCTTCACGCACAAGACATACTATCAACCAAGAGCATAAGTGCAACCACAGTTCCGTGCATCCAAGAAACATAAGCAAAATGCACTTCAAACATCAAGTTGCCAAGCTCCCAACACATACCTATATAGGGGTGAAAGCCTACGTAGGCATAGTGACATACTACAAAGAACAACTCAAACTACAACAGCATCAGTACTACAACACTCGCTATGTTTGAACTTCCAAAACAAAGCAGCATAGCAACAATTAATATATACAAACACCACAAAACTCATTGCTACCCTCGCACAAATGCTTCAACACATACAAGAACACATGTAAACAATCATCTCGAGAGACTCTAACATAGATTATAATAGAGCAACATCAAAACAAAGCAAAGCCACTGGAGAAAGGAAATGCAACAAGTAATTGGCCAACCCACAATAGGACATAGCTCAACAATAGATCAAATTTGGACAAACAAAAAATCAAATAGAAATATTACAAGCACAAATTATGTATATTGGTCCAACCACTACCTCTTATACATGGCCTTTCAAAATTAGTACCTACAAGGCAAGCCATTTGAATGCAAATTCAACTTGTTATCATGGAGCTCATTTTCCTTGATTACAAATACAAGCATTACTATAGCACATCACACATCAATAGCATTATTTCTCGCTAGTTTATTACAAGGCATTTTAGTTTACTTTTTACAATTTGCCTTTGAATTAACGTTATGTTTTTTAGCCTTAAGACTTTTTACTAAAAATTTTGCTTCCATTAATCTCTATCATCAATAAAATTCTCATTTTAGTTTACTTTTTGCAATTTGCATCTAAACACAACATGATGTTTTTCAGCCTTGATCTTCTACTTTAAATTTTGTATTAATGCATGAGTGTGATTTGCATCTATTTTCATGTTCTAACTTATATAGTAATGTTAATAAGCATCATCGTCCGCAAGTTGAACTCACCTTGTTTGTAAGTTGGTGGTGCAACTTGGGGCTCACATGCTACCTCCAACATCTAGAGTCAAACTTCTATAATTTGCTAATAAATCGAACACACTCAAGTCTATTCCAAATTCTCTAGCCCACTCACAATGCAATTTATTTATTTATCGGTTGCCATCACTCGTATAATAACAATAAATGTATAATTTTAATGGAGGAAGGTTTTTAAAAACAAAGGCTAATACCTCACATACATGAAAATTTCTCATATACATCACAAACACGAGTACTCATACCTATCTTCTAGTCATGGCGTACCCATGTTATACTTGCAAACCCAAAAAAGCTGTATTTGAGCCTTCAAACCCAAAACAACACATGTTTTACAATTTCACAATTCCGTCAAATAATCTAATTACATAATACTTAGAAGCAAGTTCTAACACTGTCATAGATTGATATTTTATCTAGTTGTAGGCACATTAAATGAATCCAAAATTCTCACTACTAATTTAGTCAGTATGATTGTTCAAGAGTTCCAACTACTGTTGTGCTTGATTTCAATTTTTATATGAATAGACTTTATACGTAAAGGTATCGTTGTACAAGTTTTGAATTTACATGACCAACACATCCCAAGGTTATCAGCATTTCCTATGTACGGTATAGCCTCTTTCAAATAAGCATTGTGAAATAAGGGATGTGAAATAAGATATGCACGAGTACAAAACATCCAAATAATGTCCTACACTTTGGATTAGAACACTGTTACAAGTGGTCACAGTGATACTGTATTGTTTCACCAGTTGCTTACATGTGGTACAAGTGTGAAATATAACCATCACCATATTTAACAGCACAGTGTACTTGGAATTGCATATGCATGCTCAACAAGTTCACTCAATCAAGGAATGGCATTCAGACAATTCATTTACCTAGATGAATCCAGGAACATTCCCAAACTCATCCTCTAAAAACACAACATAGTGCAGTTTCAATCTCATGATAGTCACTCACAAGGTTGAAAACCATAAACTCCATCATGCATAGCAGGGACTAGCTACTATGACATCCCCACTGACGTCATCAGCGCCCAACAGTGGGTGTACACCATAGTATAAAAATATGCTCTCACACATACAAATCCACACACCCACACATACTTGAGCATCCATTTATACAAAGTCTTCGTACTGAGTTTCTGTCGGCACTCCGGAGGTGAAGGGCAGACTCAGCCATGATGAAGGCTAGCACTAAAGGAGAAGGCTAATGAAAAGGTAGTCCAAAATTCATAACAAGTGCTAGCATTCAGACAATTCATAACAGTGCTTCATATAGATTCAAAAGCACAGTTGTGGTCAATACGCTACAAGATTCCCACGGTCACGCACCGTCAAAACTGCTTATCATTCATATGTTGCAGACGTTGCTGGCAGGATTACCCCACACTTCATTGATAAAATTTTAAAGCGATACATAAAACACTGGTGCAATCGAAATCCAGCCTTCATCTACCTGCCCATCTATCCACAACTTCCTTCTCCATTGCTGCACATCCCCTGCAGTGATCCTCCAAGCTGGGATTGGGCAAGAGCATTGCAAGAATCACTCTTTCTCTACAATATCATCTGACCTAGTCACTTCCCCCGGTTTAGCATCTGTATCATTCTCATCCTTATTGCTTAGAGGGAGTTGGGTTTGACCTACATTTAATGCCAGCTGAATGGAGTAGAGAGTCAAGCCAAGGAAGTTGGCAGCAAAAACAAAAGTTGCCAGGTAGCACAATCCATTGATAATCGTCCTGCACAAAATAAAGAAGAGATACCTAGTGAGCTAAATGTAAGCCTTACATATTTGTCGATTATACAACTCCACAAGGCACAAGTACTATATATCTGAATGAATCTAGCAACGTGCTCAAACCTATCCTCTAAACAGACAACGAATAGTGCAGTTCCAATCTCATAATGATCACTCACAAGTTTGAGCACACCATAAACTCCATCATTTATAGCAGGGCTCCCACATACATATCCACACAGCCACACACAATTGGGCATTCATTTGTACAAAAGTATTCATACTGAGTTCCTGTCAGCACTCCAGATATGAAGGGCAGACTCAGGTGTGACAAAGGCTAGCAATATAGGACAAAGCTAATCAAAAAGTAGTCCACAACCTCTTCATTCAAGCTACAACTGCTCGCAAAAGCTATAGAATCTTAAGTATGACCAGATGCTTACCAGCACTGAAGACAATATGCATGTCTCATCTAAGTTTGTACATTGTAATGAGTTCAAATATGAAATCACAGACAAAAAAACATACCGGATTGTAATCGTTAATTGCCGAATCTGCAGCACCACAGGAACACATGGTTATTAATGTCAACTGGACATAATCATGATAAAGCAGGATCAAGAAAAAATTTCCATCAAAATCATACTGTACACGATTACAGAGGGAGCTTAAGAACAGACGATAAAACTGAACATTTGCAACTTGGCATGGTCTACATCGTAGGGTTCAAATTAAGCTAGTGGTACGGACACCTTGTTGCAACGCTCTGACCAGTTTGTTAATAGAACAAATAGTTAAGGCCTGCAAGCCAGGTTATTAGCCGAAGAGAGTTAGGTAGTTATGCACCTCTGCTATTAATGGGGTTCAAAAAAAACTGTAGCAGATCAAAACCTCATGCAACTACACCCAAAGGCGCTAGCAAGCAGCGCCTTCCCCCGATTGTCAAATTCATTGAAACAATCATCAAAACCGCTGCCGTCAAGAGGGCTATGAGCACACATGTGGCATCCATGCCAACACCAAACCAGAGAAAAAGAGGTGGGAGAGAAGATGCAGCCTCATAGAAACTGCAATACTTAACATTACCCTAAACATGGGGATGCATTTTTTAACAACTTGAAACCTTCCTGAATGCTTTGAAACATTTGATGCATCCAACTCCAAACATTGCCTCTCTTTCCTAAATCACAATTTACATGGGCCAACACTTCCACAGTACGGCCTTTCTCAAGGCTTGCCTGGCGTGTCGGAACTCCCCCTCGTCCTCAATGCAGGGTCTCCATTTGGGGAGCTTGACCTGAGTCGGCTCTGCAATCGAGGCCTTGAGAGGAGTTCTTCGTCCACGAGACCCACACAAAGCATGAGTCACCTGAACACACGGCAGACACAGTTGAAGAGGCAGCTGTGCTCTACTGAGCTCAACTCAAAATGATGTGACAATAGCTTGAGTCTACCAACTTGCACAAGGGTACAAAGTTGTGTGGTTGCACCATTACGACTAACAAGTTTATGGGTCTTGCACTGGATGCTCTGTGCATTGCAGTTATTAGCTCATCTCTTTCTTTCATTGTTATATGATAGCCTCCCTACCACCCGCGGCTTTATGCTGTGACATGCATAGCCACACACACGGCCATTAAATAAGGCCACTACAGCTTCGTGACATGTGACAGCTGTCATGTCACATTATCTTGCCGCATCAGTAAGACACATGGCAACGCCACATTATCACTACCATGTAAGCAGTCCATCTCAGCTGCCACCTCAGCACACACTGCCACCTAAGCACAATTGTAAGCAGCACATGCACACACAATGTTACATCATCATTTTGAGCACACTCAAAGTTTGACAAACGTTCCCATTACCATAACTATTGATCCAAAAAGAATTTTTAGATGCTGTAAAACGAAAACGTACACGGCATCTCACCCTCTACGCAACGTGAGCTTTGACCTTCTCACGCTGCAGTTTTATTTAGATTCATTATCTGATCCACATCTTGATTGATTGAAGCCAAGTAAGCCCCTGCACGAAAATCCCGATTGGTTTCTAAATTCTAATGGCATCAGTCCCATACAGATCTTACATCAATTTCAGGCTCATACATCTGACACCTGAGTACCTTTGAAAAGTGGACAGTATCCGAGTTAACCGCAGCCAATGAATCACTTGACACAGTGTTCTGTTTGCCAAGATAGTTGCAATCCTTTGACCTCACATGCTATCATTGTAAAGCCATCCTTTGGGCATTTTTGACATAGTTCTTTGCACATCACACATCAGCCTTCTAAAGCTTCTTTGGCTATTTCTGCAGTACTTTTGTCATAATGTTATTGTAGGTTTGATCTTCTATATCAGATTGTTCCATTGTGGCAAAGTCACATTATGGCATCATCTTCTTCAATCAGAATAGCAAATTGGTGTTAGAGATTAAGGCAGAGAGTGGTTGCGTCTTCATCGACTTGCCTCTTCAGATCATTTGTACACCATGAGCTGTCGAGAGGGTGTTAGAGATTAAGGCAACTCACGTGTAGAGAGAGAGAACTTCTTTGTGAGTGTGCCCACCAAGAGTGAGGAGTAGGCGCACATTCCAGGAGGGCCAATTACCTGGGTGCTTTGGCCAGGGTAAAGAGCAGAATTCAAACTGGTTGCTGGCATGTTTTAGGCTGGCTGGTGGAAGCTAATGTAACCCATGGACAGGGCTGAGTTGGGCCAGTTTGGGCTCTAGACCAGGTCGGATTACTGACCTGATTGGTGGGGTCAAGCTGACATAATCTGACCTCGCTTGGGTTGGGTCAGGCCGACCTGCTGGTCGGTCAATTTGGCCACCCCTTGCTGGCAGACCAAGCAGGCTGGGCTATAAATATGCCCCCCCTTCCACACTCATTAGCGTCCCACATTGGACGTAAGTTGGTTCCACTTTCCTCAGATATACCCCTCAGGCTGAGATTGTACCCCTGGATTTATGCAGTTGCCATTGCCTATTTTTCTGTGTCTCTTTCTCTCGCTTTCTCATATGCTTCCGCACCTGCACAACTCTCACCATTGGATGACAATAATTATGCAGATTGAAAGCCCAACCTTGTCAATATTTTCCAATTGAAGAAATTGTGGAAATATTGCCATCGACTCAGAGAAAAGACGCAAACCTCCTACAACAAGCTCTACAACACGCTCAACAACTGACGAGGCCAAAGAGCTCAGTGGCCAACAAGCACACTGGGATCGCTGCTTGACCCTTTAAGACCAAATCAATCTTCGGCAATAGCCCAACATTCATGTGGCACCATCCAAAAAGATTTGGACGACTAGCTCATATTTTATAAAATATGAGTGGTGGGCTGTCATGGAAAGCGATATGTCTGTGACACGAATCAATCTAAGATTGCCTGTGTCAGATATCGGGAATCATAAGAGGGCATGAAGCCCAAAAACTAACGGAAATTAGCATGCATTTAGATTGAGCATTCGGTACGTCGAGAAAACATGGAGAAAACACTCCTGATAGCTATGCACATACCGTGTAGACGGATGAGACAGGTTTTCCTGCAAAACCCGCTTCCACGGTGGTAGTGAACTTATACAGAACCAATGCTATACCGCCAGAAATAAGTGCGCCCAGCAATGTTTGAGATATTGACGGAGGAGGCTTCTCCACCTCTGGAACCTTCTTCAGGCTTGAGAGTAGTGCTTCCTTCGCTTGGTCCTTGACGGTTTTAACACCCGAAGAGCGAAATCTCTGCACAAAGTACCTGAAACAGAGTGTGAATCGGCCTTTGCGATATTTACAAATATTCACAATCGCTTCCAAACAAACCATCAAGCGCAAAATTACCACTTCCTTGACACGCTTCGCACGCCTCCTCAAAGAGCGATAGAGGAAGAATCCAATAGCTCCAGTGAGCACGACGCTAGCCGCTGTTTGAAGAGGGGAAACTTGTGGGATGGCGAAAGGGTCGAGCTCTGGGGGAAGCTCGATGGGACCGGAGTCATCTTGATTCTGGGGAGGAGGGAGGGGGGAGGAATCGTCAGAAAGCTCAAAACTGTAGGTGAAGCGAGCTCTGGGAGGGATGAAAGGAGATGGGCGATGAGGAGGAAGGGGAGAAGAGAGGAAAGGGGAAGGTGGGTGAGGAGTAAAGAGAGAAAGGAGAGATGGGTTGGGGGAAGGAGGATGGATGATGATGGGCAGGAGGCCAACTGATGAGAAACAGAGCGATGATGCCATTGCAAATGCTCTCACTCACTCTCTCTCTCTCTCTCTCTCTCTATGCCATTGCAAATGCGCTCTCTCTCTCTCTCTCTCTCTCTCTCTCTCTCTCCCTCTCGGCCGGCCACTCAATTGACTTCCTACATTCATCTCCAATTCATCACCCATGGGGTGGGGACAATGTTGAGCTCCTTCCTAGAGGGGCATCCTCTCTCAAACCCCATATACATACATATCTGGAGCCCTTCCTCACCACCGCAACTCTTCACCACGAGCGTTTCGCACCTGCCCACCAACGGATATAGCCCCCCTACTCCGTCACACATTTCACAAGAGGTACACAAGATTTCTATATATTTATGAATGTGCACCATTTGTCTCACCAAGCATAGCTTCTCTGTTGGTAGTGGGGTTTGAATCCCACCTTCGAACTGCTGATTGGCTGATTTCCTTCAAACACCTTCCTGGGCAGAAAACTCAGGCCACTCAAGATTTTGCTATCGCCCAGGTGTGACTAGGACGCCACCTACTTTTTTGTTGCACGTCTACCCACCTACATGTGAAAGCCTCAACCATCCAACGGGATTTTCGATTGGTGGGAGGAGAATGTCTTTACGTGTGTTCAAATGGGTGTGAAACCCGTCGCATTCCCCCACGTGGAGGATCTAAGGCAAAGACCCCAAACTATTGCTCCTAATGCCATCACCACAATGCCATGTCATCACTACATAGCATCTAGAAACTTGCTAGTTGTGTCACAACATTGCACATGCCACAAAGAACTAGCCAATTATGTCCTCATCACCTTTTAATGGATGGGCCAATTTCCCTTCAGATGGTGGGGATTCATCCTCCACCAACCTTAACCTTTATAGTGGTGGAAGGCCACGATAGATCGGACAGATGGACAGCTGGGCCTAATAGCAAGATTTTGGCTAAAGTTTCATCATAAGAACCACTTTAAAAATGCTTATTTTTTTAAATAAATTGTAATGAAAATGAGATCCCTACAAACAAACCTTCAGATGGGCTAATCGTTAGAACTCTGAGCTAAGATAGAGCATGTTGGAAGTTTGATACTTGCCTGATGTGAATGGTTGAGATCAAATAGTCAAAATTTTAAAAGTCCCACCCACCCCCCCCTCCCAGCGCTCCCTCCCCCTTTATGGACTTTGCCATCATGACAAGCTGTTGATCATGATAAACATCTTCGTCATCAACTGGTCATTAGGGATAGACTCCCTCATTCCTCTCTCACCCTCATCTTTCTGTGAGGCCTCTCTTGCCATCAGTGCCTTGACAATTGTTATCGAGGCATTGTTGCAATCGACAATTACGCGAGAGAGAGAGAGAGAGAGAGAGAGAGAGAGAGAGAGAGAGAGAGAGAGAGCACCTTAAAGTGGAAGCCACTAGTTTTTTATGATTTTAGTATCAATATAATCCTCTTTAGAGGTCACGAGGAGTTCTAGCACTCCTCTGATTGCCAAATCAAAAACCTCTTATGTTCTTGGTTAATTTAGCTCCCACATCGTTTTTCACAAGACACATGACTTGCAAGTATGTGAACATTAGTATTCAAGTCCACTTCTATGCACTTTAATAAAATGCAAAAACTTGTATTTGAGCTCCTAAAAGCTTGCTCGCATATCCTAGTGGCACTCAATGCATAATTGAAAGCTTGTTGAGCAACAATATGTTGACCGTGTGATCTCTTGTAAGGACACATCAACCATGGTTTCAGAGGACTAAAGTTTGTATCTCATAATAGCCAATATTATTTCTTGCCCTCTATGCTCAATCTTGGATAAAAAGAGTGCCTTTGCATCATGAATATTAGCACACATATCCATATCGATTTCAAGCCTACATGAGATCTTTATAATGTAATAAATGTAACACAAGAACTCTTGAAAGTGACCTACCTCGTATGTCACAAGCTATAAAGAGGATGGAGGCATTAGCAAGCAAGGATAGGAAGAAGCAATGGGAGTAGCCCAAGTCCACTCTCACTACCTCAAACATATCCAGGTGAGTCTCAAACATATTTCTCTTCTCACTTTGCATTTGTCCACCACCCTTCATTGAATTTAACTATACCATTAGTCATTGATTCCACCTATTTTGACCAATTAGGGATCTTTGTATAACATAATTAATGCACATGTGGCTAATGCAACATGAGGCCTCTTGAGAGCAACCCACCTCAAATTTTGGAATCTAGAAGAAGAGCAAGAAAGTATTGGCAAGCAAGGAAATACATACATGAGGAAATTTGAGAAACGTCCACCTAAGTGAGGCAAAATCAAAGTGTATTAGGATGAAGGAAGATCCTCCATTATATAGAGTGAGAGGAAGGTGTAGGCACCTGGAGATGTGACTAGCCCACAATCTTGTACCTTTTGTTGACTAAGGAGTGCCAAAGTTTTTACAGGTATGAATCATTTTCATATTCCCTTGTGACTTGGTATCTTTGCCACAAACTTAGCTACTTCTCTAACATATGGCATCTAGAATCATATCATGTTGCATTCCACAACTTTTGGCTCTTGTGCTAGGTGTAAACCAATAAAAATTCAGTGAACCTTGCATTCACAGTTTCAAAGGATAACTTTCCTCTAGAGTTGGAAATGCAAAGGCCTTCTGCATTGTTGCACTACTCAGATAGATATGAATAGGATTTTGATTGTGACTCACTATGGTATATTTATCATTTTACAATTCTATGCTTTGATATGACATGATGAATTCACTAACATAATCTATCAGATTTGGTGTAGGCATGATGAATTATGTGCTTTGATTTGACATGATGAATTCATTGACATGTTTTGTCACATTTAGTCTAGGCATGAGAGCTTGCAACCACTTGAGAAACTCTCCTTCCCTTAGCCTTCAAGGATGTGCATGCATGTTCTGAAATGTTATAAATCAAGACTCTCAGCCATACATGCTGTATTGTCCTTTCTTTTGTTAGCTCCTTGCTGGCTCAAACATTAGAGTGCTCATGATCTGCATTCTGTGTGGTTGATGACTTTACCAAAATTTATCTTCACTCTAGGTCCTCCTAGGCATGCAACATCTCTTCTTGGCATGCTTGATGCATTTCTCATCATTGTAAGCATCTAGCACCACCATCTTGGGTCATTTCTAGGATAAGCTTTTGGCTAGTGATTCTTGACCTTGTCCTTCTTCAAGTGAATGACTTAGGGCTGGACGTCAATGTTGAGGATGTGGCCATTTGATGTAGAGTCTCTTTGATAGTGGTGATGTACATCCATTTTTCCATCTTGTTAGGCTATCTTCAGCTTGTCATTTGCATACATTAATTACCTCCATTTTTTACAGCTACTTGTGGCAATATTGCCATATGTGAACAAGACATGTTTCTTTTGTGAGTAGTTGATATATTTTACTATTTCTTTGATGAGGGTGTTATGATTGTAGACTAAATCAAGTTTCTCTTGGGATTTTATTTGTGCAAATTTTTTCCCGGTGCTCAAAATGTGTGAGTGCTCTATGATGACTAGTGAGGTGGGAATTCCTCCTATATGGTTATTTTGCTAGAAAGTTCTTAAGGCAGCTACGACCCATACCTAGGACTCCAGGTACATTGGGCCTACGTATAGTGTCTATGCTTGCATGTTAATGTAGTAGCACTTAAGTCTGCTCTTGTTGGTTGTTGAGGTGAACTAGTCTCCCATCAAGTGTTCTAGTATCATAACTCCAATCAATTCATATTTTTAACTCTGGAAGTCCCTTGACCTAGATATTTGAGCTTTCCCTTGAAGACTTCAGCATTGTAGAGTAGAACTAGGTCACCTTCATATCTTTGAGATTTCTATCAAACCATGCCTTCTTCTTTTTTTCGTTGTCAAGGATATTAACCACGTCTTTATATGTTTCTCCAATTGGTACATCCTTTCTTGGAGGGACTCGTGGTCTCCCATGCATTCTTATGCTACTATGCATAGGCATGGTATGATAAATTCTAGTGGGACCACTGGTTCAAGTCCGGACACCAATTGAATAGTAATAAATCTTATACTAACCTTGACTGTATAACCTTGGCTGTAGTGCAATATACCCATAGGTTTGGATTTAGTTTTTTTTCCCAATCAAAACGCTTTGCAAAGTCTTTCGTTGGTGAACTTTTCTTGTCTGTTACCTTAAGGATAGCAGGCCATGCTTCTTCTATGGATACTACATAAAGCCAGCCAAAATTTCTTTGATTATATCATTGATAAAATGTGTGCCTCTATCAGACATAATTTTTGTGGGACATCCATATCTTGTAATCACGTTCTCATACAAAAACCTTGCTATTCTTCTGGCATCTGCTTTTCTTACTGCTTCACTTCAATCCACTTCGTAAAGTAATATATGGACACAATGATGTAGCGTGCTTCTATTTCCTTTGCAGCTGGATGTATGGGTCCCACAAAATTAATCCCCATTTTTCAAATGTTTCTATGTAACAACTTTTGTTTGGGGGCTGAGATCATTGTGTTGTGGTTTAATCATTCTTTGTCATACATCACATCTCTTTACTTTGTCATAGGCATCCATCCAAAGCATGTTGGCCACCAACATCTTGCCAAGAGGATTTTTCTTGCTATTTCTTCATTGGCAAATTGTCCTCCTACTATGCCTTCATGGACATCTCTGATGATTGGCATGATCTCATGTGGCATAACAAATCTTATCATAATTTTATCCTTGCCCATCTTCTATAGATCTCTTGCAATTAATGGGTAGGGTGCAATTTTTACGATCAATTTTTGTGCATCTTCTTGTCTCAACGTAGGTGGTGGTCTTCTTGTCAAATGACATTTGGAGACTAGTTTGGAGTAGCATCTATTTGAAACAATTTTGCTTCTATCAAGTCATCTTTTACTCCATCTAGTTCTTCTCCTATCATCAATCATGACATGTGATCTTCCATGTAGTGAGGATCTCCCTTTCTCACCACTATTTTGAAACTAAATTCTTATAGATGTAGAAGTCATTACTACAGAAGCTGTGATCAACCTCCAATCGAGGATTTTAAATGCTTGCTCACATTCTTCTATCTAGATGAAATTTTCTAGTACCTCATATATGGTCCTTGCAATAATGGCATACCTAAGGATGAATCTTCTATATTATCATGCATGGCCCATGAATACTTGTACACCTTTAGCATTTTGTGAAGAGGCAGTTCCACGATGATCTTAATTTTATCCATGTCAGTAGCAATTCCATATCTAGAGACTATTTGTCCCAATGTGTGACCAAGAATTGGCATTTTATAGGGTTCAAGGAGATGCCATACTCTTTGCACTTTTTTAGTACATCTTCAAGACCCTTCAAGTAATCCTTTTTACCTACATGTATGCACAAATCAAGGAAGACTTGTAGACATTTGTTGAGGAATGCTTTGAAGGTGGTGTACATAACCCAAAAAGTGGCTAGGGCATGACATAATCCAAATGGCATGACTTTGTATACCAAAAATTCCAACCATACATGCAACACCCACAATGGCAAGAGCTACATTCCCCATGTTTTGGCCATCATCAGTGGCTCTAAGATCTAGTAAGATGAAACCTCTATACCAGTCTCACCATAAGGTATAGATGACTTAGATGCTCTTCTATTACCTCTAATATGGTAAATAAAATCCAAACCCATTGTTAATGTGAGTGACTTGGAAGCTAATCAATCAGAACACGTACAAATCACTGAGATTGACAATGAGGAGCTTTGCAAAAAAATGATGCAACTCAGTTCAAATTGCTACCACGAGAGCCACCACATCTTAACACTAGGGAGGCAATACAATAGGTAGCCACATCTCACATGGAATTAATTGTTGGACCAAATAGTGCACCTACACAAGAAATGCAACTCAACATTGCCACTAACCCTGTTATTCCATTCACAACAACAATCAAAGAGAGCATCACATCAAAGATCAACAATGTGAAATAGAAAGGCAGATGATTCCATCATTGCAAAAACGATGCAAGAAGCAAAAATAGATATTCTGGGTCCATAGGTCATTTGCAGCTGATGTGTTTACACCTTTGAGTATTTGTATTATGAGCCTCTCTCACACTAGGGTGTTTCATACCACCCTTGGGTATTTATATTATGAGTCCCTCTTGCATGCTTGGGCATTTATTTGGAGGCCCTGGCCTCCTACACTAGGGTGTTTCATACCACCTTCATTGCTAAGCAAAAATATATCACCTTGCAACCACCATAACTTGCATCAAGCATTATTCATGGAAGGTCTATATAGACCCTCCACTTTAAGAGCAATCATAAGGACTAAATATTCTTGTGTGGTCTTGACGGTGACTCACGTGTCGTGGAGATCTTGAAGGAATGCCGATGGAGCCTCCACTCTAAGCTACTCCTTGTGAGAGCAATGCAAGGCACAAGCCATCCGCATGTGTCACTCAAGCAGCTCCCGGATTCTTGCAGTGTGTTTCCACCACAAGAGAAAGAGGGAAGGGGGAGAAGGGAGAAGAGAGGGGAGAAGGGAAGAGGAGAGTGAAGGGGGATGGAGTGGCAAACACAAAGGCACTAGTAACTACAAAGGAAACAAGAGAACACCCAAAGACACTCTTGAAGAGAAGAGGGAGCTTGTATTCCAAACTTGTGCATACAACAAAGAAGACCAAAGTCAACCATTTGTCCTTTTATACAAGTCACCTTTTGAAGGGAGGACCAACCCTAATCTCTTTTTACCACTATCCCTTCTCATTCTTTTACCATCCTCTTGGGGCCATCTAGCTCCAAGACACAATCTTGGCTCTACGGACTTGCCATTGCCCATCAAATCACATCACTAACCAGCGGTGGAATATTGTTAACCAATCTATTAACATGCCCCCCTTCCTGCCAGTCCTCTAGATCATGCAACGTTCATGGATGTTGGAGTGTTATCAATGAAGATCATGCAAAGTAGTCTTTCGTGTGCACTGGGCTGAAGATTCTTTTGGTCCATTGCAGCAGAGGGATGTAGTGGCTCCTTCTTATGGAATGCTTGCTAGACTTTGAGAGTCACAAGAAACTCATCCAAACCCATATTGGTGTAATCACCTTCACCTTGGAGTTGAATGCATTCTCGAGAGTTGCTTGTGGAGAACCACTTGTCATTCCATATGCGAACTCAAATTCAAGACCGTGATGACTCAAAGCAACATTGTCTTCAAAGAACTTCATTCCCGTTGGCAGCAACGTTGCTTGAAGTTCTTTGAGATCCTTATTGCAGTAGTAGGTTCTTCTGGAGCTACTCCATTTTTAGGAGCAGGTTCTTGTGGTTTCGCATGTTTCTTATTGTCGGTGTTGCACCATTAAACATTGCAATCTCCCACATGTACCACTTCTATGATACTCATCGTAATAAAGTGATATATGTTCTACATATCAAATGTGAGTAGGATTGCAATGTCTCAGAGATCTTTTGCTTTTATTGAGCCCAAGTTTTAGCTGAGAAAGTTGTCAGGGATGAAGATAATTCATTGTTCACATTGGAAGGTTCCTGTGGGACTTCCATCGTGTTGAAAATTACCTGTGTGGCCGATTCTTGTGTAGCTACCCTGATGATAGATGCCAAATTTCTCAGTAAGGAAGGTTCTTATGTGGCTCCCAATGTGGATTCAGCTTTTGTCTTGGCAGGTTGTTGTGTTACTATCTCCTTTTTAAGGACAGGTTCTTGTGTTACTACTAGTTGCCTTGAAGATGCTGTAGTAAATTGACATGCCTTTTGATAGACTTGCGATGGAGCAGGTTCTTGTGTTACTGTCTCCCTCTTTGAGATAGGTTCTTGTGTAACTACTCGAGAGGAGGTAGATGAAATCCTTTGCGTATAATCCATCTACAGTGGTGCTTTTCCCTTATCCTTATAGGCAGGTTCTCGTTGTTCTTAGCAATTTTACAGAGTAGGTTCTAATGTGACTACTACCGGTGCATCTGCACTCATTGATGCTTTTGTATTGATAGATTTGAGGCTCCATTCCTGCTTTTGCGATGGAGATGGTGTACATTTAGCCTTAGGGAAAGCATGGATGGCCTATTGATTTCTCTGGTGACCCTCTGGTGAGGCTTGGGTACCCATATATAAGAGTTGCCAAGGTAATATCCCTGGGCCTCGAGTAGTCTTGTGGGAACCCATTAGTAATGTATCTTCCTTGTTGGATGGTGCCATCTTCTTCTTTGATGTTAAGGTTTTTTGTTTACATAAGGAGGTGGCTGTTGGTGATGGTGAGGCTCAATGTTTAGAGGACGAGATGGCTTTATATGTTGAGGTTCTTTGGAATCCAAAAATATGATTCACCCTCAAAGTATCCTTGAGTCTTCAGTAGATCCTTTTGGACCCATATTTGCTTGGTTGCCTTTTGTCTTTGTCTTCTTCCTTGGTGGCATCCTTGTTGAGGTGGGGAGGTGGAAGTAGTTGCTGGTGTTGGTGCTTGAACGTTGGGCCCATTGGTAGTGCTTAGCACATCTTGTTGGGTCGACTCATCACCAAATAATCCTTTGTAAGTGTCTTGGATCCAGCTTTTACAAAGAATGATAGCTTCCGTTAAGGTACCTGTAGGAGCTAAAAGATCCACGTGCATCAGTGACCTTTCTTATTGCTTTCATGATTGATGTAACAACCTGGTTACTATCATGGTCATGCAAAACTATCAATCCATACATCACAAAAGATTCGGTATCCATGTACTAATACTCCACACAATTGTTTTTAGTCCACATTTGCCCTCCAATGCTGGTCGGATACGTCTATATCGTGGCAAAGTTGTTGTATTTTGGTCCATGCCATCAATGGTGATGCACATGGACTTATCGACATGAGAGTAGGATTACCCCGTAATAGTGTCATGATGGATCTTGATCTCAGTTCACAGGAATGAGGCTAATCCTACAATATCTCGAGGAATGGTGATAGGTTTCTTGCCTATTGATTTCGACTCTTCTAAGCCATATACGGATATGTTGTCATCCTCCTTTAGTTGTTGCAAGGTGGGGTCTTCTTTAAACATTTGTTGCATTAGGGTGGATCCCTCTGTTGAAGGGCATGACACACCTTTTTCATCTACCCTTCAATTATTTGCAGATTTCTCATGTCTTGGATGAATTGTATCAGCACTCTTGCTTGCCTTAAGCCTTTGCTCACATTCCTCTTGGCACTTGCGTTCCAATGTATGCACCTCGGTGAGACCTTGTATCCCCACCCATGGGTTGGGATATTCATCGTGACCCTTAGGTGTTGTGGCTTGGCCATGGGTTGAAGCCGTTATTGTTGCCTCATTTGCCTCATATGAGTGATTGTTGTTGGTACCATTTGAGAGAGTATCACCAAAGAAAGATGATGTTGCAAGGGAGGTTGTATCTTCATCCGACCCATCTTGGATGATGACCTTATTTTTTCCCTTCCCAATCTTTGTTGCACCCTTGTTCCTTACTCGTGCTGATCCAGTTGCCTCTCTAGGCTTCAACATGCTAGCTTTATCCCTTTTAGCTTGTTTGCAAAGCTCTTTATTAAGGGCTTTAGCTTGTAACCTCGTGATTACATTCAAGGATAGTAATGACACTTGGCCTCTCTCCATGCTTAACAAGTTAAGCTTGTGGACTTAGATGGCCTTCTCTTCGAGCAATTCTTGTAAGGACCATTTGCGATACAGGAGGAGGTTGTGGAATGGTGGGCGATGTCCCATACATTGGTGGTCCTGATGAAGGGTTCCATGGATTTGATGGCACAAGGTTGGGATGGGAGGATCTAGGCCCACTAGGCATTGGCATTGTGACTTGGGTCAAGTTGGGCCTAACAGGTTGGATTGGAGGTCCTCTAGGGAGTGGTATGTCCCCTGCAGGCATAGGCTTATAAGGGGTACTTGTTGGGTAGGGAATATCTCCCATGTTTTGTTGCCAAGGAGGCATCATAGGAGATTCTGAGGTGAAGGGTCTTAACTGTGACCCTTCAAGGTTACTCCTCTTCCTCCTTTGCTCTAGCATTTGGGACCCTTGTGAGAATGTGTGTCCAACTCCATCCCCATAGGATTGTCTATCATCAAAGAATTGGTACGACGGGGGTTGATTGCCATTAGATATTGTGGGACTTTGTTCCTTGAGTATTGCTTCTGACATCGATGGTTGGGCTGGCATTTGAGCCTTTGACATTGTCCTAGTTTGTCTAGGAAATGGGTTTAGCCACTCTACTGGGTCTATCAATCCAAACCTTCCCATGATATTGAAAAAGGTGTCCCTTAATGTAGTTGCTGTTGTAGATGGGGTAGGAGAGTGGAGATTAGTGGGGATGGAGTTCGGAGCCATTGAGGCTCTAACATTAGAGGCCTCAATTCTAGGTTGAGTCCGCCTCGATGTGGGATCAAGGGGCGGCAACCATTTATTTCAATGCAATTTGCATGCAAATTTCATCATTTCTTGATTCTCGAGGTCCCAATTTTCATGTGCTTTTTCTTTATTTTTGTGTTCCCAAAGCTATCCCTAAGACCATGGGGATAGGGCTATGGTGACGACCTGTGGAGATAGAGCTATGGCAATGACTCGTGGGGAGAGAGCTAAGGCAATGACCCGTGGGGATAGCAGGTCGATGAGATAGAGTTAAGTCAACCATCGGCGGGATAGAGCTATGGTGACTAGTCAACATCTATTTGATCAGTACGATAGAGCTATGGCGATGACCCGTGGGGATAGAGCTAAGGCAATGACTGACGGGATAGCCTTATGGCACCGAGTCAATGCATGTTTGACCAGTGGGATAGAGTTAAGGGATAGAGCTATGGCGATGAGTCAATGCCCATTTGACTGATATGGCGACGACCCATGGGGATAGAGCTAAGGAAATGACCGATGGGATAGCCTTATGACACCGGATCAACTCATGTTTGACCGACGGGATAGCTGACTAATAGTAATTAATTAAGGTGACGGGTTAGGTACTGACATGTGTCAAGTCATGGAGATAGGGCTAAGGCAATGGATCAACGCAAGTTTAAATGGTGGGATAGCACTAAGGCGACAGGTCAATGCAAGTTTGACTAGTGGGATAGTGCTAAGGCGACGAGTCAATGCAAGTTTGACCGATGAGATAGGCGACAGGTGAACGCAAGTTTGATCGGCGAGATAGAGCTATGGCGACGGGTCAACGCAAGTTTGATTGATGGGATAGCGACGACCCATGGGGATAGCAACGTGCAATTTTATCGACTAGTTTTTATTATTCTTGATGATTTGAAAGCTCTTGTTCATGTTTTTTGTGATTGGGGGATGCTAAACTACCTAATCTACCTACCCAATACAAAAAAGAAGAAAGAAAAACAACATTTGGTTGCAAAATGAGAGATTTCTTGAAGAGGCAACTATCAACACTCAAAACCACTTCGATTTTCAGCTTGATTTCTTATTCTTGGTTGTTTTTTGTGAGTTTTGACACCATACACTCCTTCGCAATCTTTGAAACTATCTTCCTACCAACTCAAAACACTAAAAAACATAAAAAAACAAGCTTCAAATGATCCAAAATTCTTTCCAACAGAAATGACAGCTTCTTCTTTTTTCCATCCAAACACAAACTTTTTCACTCTTTCCTCTCCTACAACTCTAGTATCAAAGCTCCAAGTTAAGCTTAAAACAATGAGCAATGGATAGATAACGAGAGAGGGCAAGTGCAATGCAAAAGCATACCTTGAACTCCCCAACAGTGACGCTAAAAATGTGTGGTCTCGATAGTGACTCACGTGTCGTGGGAATCTTGAAGGAATGCCAATGGAGCCTCCACTCCAAGCTACTCCTTGTGAGAACAATGCAAGACACGAGCCATTCACATGTGTCACTCAAGCAGCTCCCGGATTGTTGTAGTAGTGTGTTTCCACGAGAGAAAGAGGAAAGGGGAAGAAGGGAGGGAAGAAGGGAGGGAGAAGGAGAAGGAAAGAGGAGAGTGAAGGGGGATGGAGTGGCAAATACAAAGGCACTACAAAGGAAACAAGAGAACACCCAAAGACACCCTTGAAGAGAAGAGGGAGCTTGTACTCCAAACTTGTGTATACAATAATGAAGACCAAAGTCAACTTTTATACAAGTGACCTTTTGTATGAAGGGCCAACCCTAATCTCTTTATACCACTCTCCCTTCTCATTCTTTTGTCATCCTCTGGGACCCATCTAGTTTCAAGACACAATCCTAGCTCTACGGACTTGCCAATGTCCATTAAATCACATCACTAACCAACGGTGGCCTATTGTTAACCAATCTGTTTCTTAATCATTTCGCTTACCAAATACGAAATTATTTTTTATGCAAAGCTAATCTTCTTTTTTTGCATACACACAACAATTTGTAAATGCAAAGACCAATAATTAAATTCATTTTCTTATTGATCTTAATCCATCATGAAAAAATCTTAATGAATTTTAGATGGTTAGCAAACCAAAAGAATAATCATATAGAATAAATTCTATAATCTTTCAACAGTCCATCGTGGAATATAAGTACTCTATAAGTACCCCTCTTTCATGAACCTTATGGTATTGACATTGTGTCGCTACACATGAGAGGCTATTTTATCCATCAAGTGGTGAGAGAGAG
This sequence comes from Dipteris shenzhenensis, assembly GCF_047967505.1. Taxonomy (NCBI): domain Eukaryota; kingdom Viridiplantae; phylum Streptophyta; class Polypodiopsida; order Gleicheniales; family Dipteridaceae; genus Dipteris; species Dipteris shenzhenensis. The sequence continues at coordinate 33,129,381 of NC_141597.1, read as the reverse complement.
AGAGAGAGAGAGAGGGGGGGGGAGGGGGGTAGGGAAAGATCCCTAGCTACTCATAGAAGACCAAGGTTATGGATTCGGTAACCCTTTTCATGCCATATCCATTCCCCACACTCTCAATCCATGCCATGGCCCATATCCTTCTCCTTGTATCCATAACTTAAACAAAAGAGCTATATCCATTCAAAATGCTCAAGGTCTTTGCTTGGATACCTTATGTTACTAACTAGGGTTATGATTGCTCAACTTGTGCAATTTGACCTAATTTAAGATAAACTTAAATCATGGATCATGTAGAATTACTTCAATTCATGCGTCTTTCCTCATCAAGCAATACAAATTGACGATGGACATTGATCACAAATAATCACCTCACAACAAGTTCTATAATAACTACTTCCTTAACTAGTGGTGTGTAGCGGAGAGATGTGGTCCCTCAACCAAGCTGCCTTGCCATGTGTGCCTCTTAGCAGCATAGTCATCTACTTTAAGAAATCACTGATAGAGAGCTTGATACATAACTTAACAAATAGTCAACTTTCACTTGTGACATCTACAAGCCTTGAAGTTTCTTCTCTTCACATGGACTTAGAAACGAGATCTCTATTTCCCTACCACAATATGATGACTTATTCAAAAGGTTTCCCTTTCAAGAAGAGCATGCAAACTACATTTGATAGTGTCATATCAAACAATTAGATCCAAATTCGCATCTTTCATTAGCATTCTCTTATATGTAGCATCATATTCAACTATGCTATTAGCATAGGACGTGTGGCATTCATGGGACTCAATAACTCATCATGTTCATTGCTCTTGCAATCACATAACTTGAAGGACATGTCCATTTATTAGTCATCATAATCCTATGGCAGTTCACCCTTTCATCAAGAAAAGACTAATTGAGTTACATAAATGAAAAGAAGCAAAGAAAGCATTAAAAAACATAACCATTGTGCATGGCATGATATGGGATCCAAATAGGGGACCCACCTTGAGGGAAATTTGTTCACTTGCCAAGGGTACATCCACTTAAAAAGCTTCATGTCAATCAAGGCACCGTTGAAGTAATCATCATATTCTCATTCATTCCATAGGAATATCAAGATCCTTGAAGCAAGGCATGTCAATCAAGGCACCAGTGAAGTAATCATCATATTCTCATTCATTCCATAGGAACATCAAGATCCTTCCATGATCTCGAGGCATGGCTATCAAATCCAAGATTCCTACATTCATAAGAGAAGCCCAAAATAAGGGGAATTCCAAGAAACAACATCTAATTCTCAATCTCAATCCTCTTCATGAGAATGCTCAAGATCTCAACATGATCTAATTAAAATCTTCTCCATCATAATCAAGTGTCCTAAGCACCAAAACAAGAGCAAAACTCAAGAAGACACTTTCATAGCATAGGTTTTGCAAAATAAATTTAATCACTAAGTTCTAGCTCAAAACAACAAAGGAAAATATAAGAAATAACCATAGCTCTAGAATATATGTTTGTGCAAGAGCTGAACTCATACACCCCACATGCCCAAGGCATGTAATGGAAGGCGAAACACCTAAGGAAGAGGGGAGCAATTGGAGGAGAGTCTTTTCTCCACATTTGCCAGCAAAACAATTGTAAGACAATGTTTCCTTTTGAAACAATGGTATCAAAATAAATTTTATTTGGGACCATCAAACCCTGTGACGGGGGAGGGTTTCATACTTGGTAGACCCAAGTCAATTACCTCTTGATGTACAAAGTTCTATGTGCCAACTGTACTAAGCAAATTGACATTACAACCAACAAAGAGGACATTGAAGAGAGCATTAGCAATTATTGCTCTTAATCTTCACCCCAAGCTCATTCATTTGGTGGATGGAACTATGTCATAAAAAACAAACTTAAAATGGGTTGGATCGACTCTACGGAGTCAAGCACTCCCGTATTGTGGTCAGAGTCAAACTATTTGGTCTATGATTTTCTAAAAATAGAAAGTTGAGTGATTTTATTAGTGAGCTCCATAGTATCACAACTGTATTGGCCACTATAGATGCATAGGTGGAAGAAGAGAACCTAATTGTGGTGCTCTTGAAGAGCATGATCAAACCCCTCAAACCCTATGAGAACACTCTCAAAACCTTAAAGCATCCCACTTGGAGAGCATTATTAGTGCTTTGCTCTATCAAGAGAGAAACACAAAGGAAAAAAAAGGAGAGGGCACATCTACATCTCTCAAGAGTAGGCCCTATCAATGGTCATGACAAGAACAATTTTTTTAAAATGGTTTTAATGGTTATTTTCAAAAAAATAAGAATCATGATGAGGTCCATTGTTTCTTAAAAGATTGTTCGCAAAAAAAAAGCCATAATTGTGGTCAAAGAGGTCATCTTTCAAGATACTATAAGAAACAATGTGAAGCGGGCAACTTTGTAATCTCATCAAATGACAATGCAGATGGAATCCTCTAAGCGTGAGACGGACTTGAATGGTGTAACATTGGCAGTTTGAATACATGTCCTTGCCATGTGCTATGTAATCTTGTATGCAATGCTCAACATGTGGGTGCCACATGTTGACATGTTGGCATTGAGAGGGATATTAGAAATCTCCTTGTAAGCAAGAAGAGTGCATGGAAGTGAGTGGTCTGTGGGTGTGAGAAGCCAACAGATGCAAAGTTTGTGGATTGGGTAACACATACAAGATAAAGTCGGTCTTTGAAGTTGGATAGATGCTCTTGGCTCTCTTACTCTCTTGTTCTCATCTCCCATGTTTCTTATTAATATGTTAGGTTGGGTTAGACTTAAGTCAATGTCCCAACTATCTTACTTGTCTTTAGGTTAGGAGTCCTAAGTGTCCTAGGTGACTTAGGGACCCCCCCCCCCAAAAAAAAAGAGAGGCAAAAACTCAGCATTTTCCAACCTCTTTTAGGGGCTTTCCACAGCTTTATTTTGGCTTATTCAGGCGGCGTTTCGAAGCTTCGTCGATGACTTTTCTCCCAAGCCTCTCCATCGACCTTTTTTGTGTTTCCACACACACTATCTCAGGTGCTCATTACGCTAGGATTTATTATCCATTTCTCCCTGCCTATATTCGAGCTCCTCTCTCAAGGGCTAGTCACCATGCCACCAAAGTGTGCCCCTCGTGATATATTGCATGACAGTGATGAGGCTGCTTAGTATGAGCAAGTGCCTGCCACAGTGGTTGCATCCGCTAGTAGTACAGAGGTTCCTTCCACTCAGCCTCTCTCACCTGCATCCTAGGAAGCACTGGTAGCGCAGACAGTTTCTCGATGCCCTTTCCACTATGCTCCAAGGTGCTTTCTGCTAGATAGGACAAGAGTTCAGCTAGCAGCTTACCAACAACAAATTGGTCAACAGATCACAACTGCCATTGCTATGCAGGATAAGGGTAAGCAGCCCACACCCCAACAAGGGGACCATTCAAATAGTTAGGATGTTTTGTCTGCTCCACGTAGGGGTTTTATGGCAAATGCCTATCATGCCTATGAGCATCAGTCTTCTGGACCACTGCATGTACCTCAGCATGGGGATTCTCTGGACTTAGATGATGCATTTTCTGTGCCACAGAGCACCTTCTTGAAGGATGGCATGCCATCTTTTGGCTCACAGCTTTCTGCATCTATGCAGGCTAAGCCGTCTCTTTTAGGCCGACCCGTTGGTGGGCATCCGGTTAGTGCTCCTTTCACTGCACCAGCGAGTATGCCTCGAGCTGGCTTTGGTCTATATGGCAGCCCACACCCCTAGGAGAGAGGTCAGTCCTCTTTTCAACCCTTTGGTATGCCATCATTTCAGAGAGATGCTTTTGGTAGAGAGACCCAGCCCACGGTTCGCAGCCAGTGCATCAGATGGCAGCAACTACTACGTAGCAGGGGGTTGGTGGTGGGCAACAAGCCACTTTTAATGACAAATTGGTAGATTTTTTGCATTCATATAAGGCCCTACCTGAGGCCATCAAACTTGAGATGTCCTTCTCCGATTATGTGAACCTCAAGCGTGATGATGCCTGCACTTCAGGAGGTTACACACACAAGAATTATGCAGCCAAGGATATCAATGACAAACTCACAGTGCATAAGTTTAAAGGGGACACTCGCACTCCCAATGAGCTACATAAGTGGCCCACGAAGCTGGAAAACTATTTTCGCTTCTACCCCAAGTCTGAGGAGGAGCGCATCATTTTTGCAGGCATGCATATGCAGGACTATGCCCACACATGGTGGTGATACATGAGGGATTCGCCTCAAAGCCCAACCACCTGGAGGTGTTTCAAAGAATTGATGGTCACTACATTCGTATCCCCACTCATCTTGGATCATTACTTGGCTAAATTCTATGCCTTGTCGCATATCGGTACGGTCCAAGAGTACTTGCAATGCTTCTGGATGCTTTCCCTATTTGTGCAAGACGTATCTGAAAAGGGAAAGTTGCTGTGTTGCATCCATGGGTTCAGTTCTTCTCTCGCTACAGATGTGAAGGCACATAACCCTCAAACAATTGAGTGTGCAACCCAATTGGCAGAGGTATTTGAGCCCAAATATGCCAGCAAGTATAAGATGACAGCGGGCAGCACATATGGGAATGCAAATGAGGTTGAGAAGAAGCCTAAAGTGACTGATTGGAATGAAAGAAAATCAGCAGCAGCACAATTTTCGAGGTTTCCCACAGTTATAGGTAGCAAGATGCCATATGCTAAGCCATACAAGTCATTTGAAGCTAAGCCAGGAGCTAAGCCAAGAGTTGGAAATGAAAAATCAGAATTTAAACAACACACCAGGGCTATTATGGACAGCAGAAAGAGGGCAAACTCATGATTTAAGTGTGGTGAGAAGTGGACTCCTGAGCATAGGGAAGTTTGCAAAATATGTAACAGTGGTACTGCAAAACTCAGCATGATTATTGAGATATCGGATGATGAGGATTTGATGGATGCTTCTGAGACTTTGGATGCCACTCATGATGATTCAGAGGGTGCACAAATCGTGGAAGAAGCTCCAGATGTTGGAGCCATCAAGGGGGCTGATTTCCCCTTTGATCCCGATGGTGCTAATGAACATAATATGCATGGTATACAATCCGATGACACTCAGCCCACATGTAATACGCAAGGCCATTGGCCTAAAGTCTTTCATGTGGAGCATCAGGTTGCTAGGCCTTTTCTTGCGTGAGATGATGCAAATGGTAATGCTCCTATGGACGAGGAGGAGATCTATTGAGATGCACAGCAAACAATTTATGCTATCTCTTCTCAGGTGCCAAAAGTGATGAAACTATCAGATTGAAAGGACAAATTAATGGCAGACTGTTCCCATGCTTGTGAGACATAGGCATACATAGCAATAGGCATACATAGACATAGGAATACAAGAGACAAATGAATCAACATCTTATCTTATAGAAGCATAGACATAGGCATATAGAAATATAGAAGCATAGGCATATAGAAATATAAGCATAATAGGCATAAATCATAAAGACATAAACTTAAAGAATAGGCATAAAGCATAAAGAAGACATTCATAAACATTTAAAGAATAGATCCATAAAGCATAAAGCATATAGAAACATAAGCATAATTTCCATAGAAGCGTAGGCATGTAGGCATTCACATAGGCATATGGATATATGCAAGCATAGACATAGGCTTACATAAACATAGATGCATAGACATAGGCATTCACTTTGACATAGGCATTCACATAAAGCACAAAGCATAGACATAGGCATAAACATCAAGCATTCACATAAACCCTAAAGCATAGACATAGGCAAGTGTAGAAGTATAGGCATAGGCACTCATAGAAGCATAAGGCATAAACATCAAGCATAATGCATATAGAAACATAGATAGAGCATAATGCATAGAGAAACATAGATAGAGCATAAGCAGGGAGAGTACAAAGCAGGGCTGAGGGCATAGAAAGCATAAGCAGGGATAGTACAAAGCAGGGCTGAGGGCATAGAAAGCATAGGCAAACACCATTGAGGAGCCATTTGAAGGTGGACCGCAGGCAGAGGAAACATTTGGGGGGGATTTTTTTCATTTTGGCGCCTTCCCCCTTTAACCCTTCCCCTTCAACCCAAGTACCATCAAACAAACCCTTCCCATGCTCTTTACCCTTTTAACCCTTCCCCTTCAACCCAAGTACCATTAAACAAACCTTTCGAAGGTCATACTCAATGGTATATCGGATCATTGGAAGGACACCTAACATCTCTAAATATATTAGACATTTCAATGCTACAATTAAGCGAAATTCCGAAAGCTCCCTTTATTTAATCTTGGGCATATCATATCTATTGATGACATCCATATTAATAAGAAAAAAGTACAAGCCATTAGAGAGTACGTGATTCTAAATGGCATGCCATGCGAAGTGGTGTTTGGGATTTGCTGATGAAAAGTTCTTCAAAGATATGCCAGTTTAGTAACTTTCAAAATGGGGTGAAAAGCAAGAAAGGCACATGCCATGCGAAGTGGTGTTTGGGATTTGCCGATGAAAAGTTCATCAAAGATAAATGGCTATCACTCAAATCTGCACACCGATTATATGATGCTAGATGCATTGTATACATGGACCAACATTCATTAAATATACATGGACCAACTCCCTAACCATAATATTTTTATCCAAAAACCTATTGATATATATACTTACCAAAGCCAATACAAACATTGATCGCATCATTCAAAACAACTACTAGTATAGACAATCCTAGAGCATTTCAAAAGCTTGCCAAATGTTGGCATCAATGCTAATTTCAATGTTACTATTTAATGCAAGTATCCTTCCCAGAAGTTAGCGGAAGACCTTGGGATTCAATTCCATTAGATCAGGAGTAATGAGCAACCATTTCAGAGGGGTCAGAAACCCATTTCAATGAAATGCCTAAAACCATTTCAGTTTCACCAAGTGAAACCTCTGTTTCAGGCCCTTAAAGGTTGACATAGGGGGGAGATACTTTGAATTGAGAAAGGCTGTTTTGTTATTAAGCAGTAAAAACATTTATAGTTTCTCAATAGAGTGAGTTATGTTCTAACTTCTTGATATAAGGTGTGTACCTTACTCTAAGAAGAAGTTGAAACTTGGATATGCATGGCTTAAACTTTATCACGTCAGGATGGACAAACCTTTTTACAAACCACCTAAAATCACATTGAACATTGAGAGACCATACTCAAATTTGATATTCTCTCCTTTCAAAGTTATTTTATTTTATGAAGATTACCACCAACAAATGGTGAACAATGCATTTAGATGATGAAGTCAACAAACAAATAGAAAACCAAAACAACATACAAAGTAGCAATAGCTTTTATTGTATCGCAGCTTCTTTGCATGCATCCACCTTAGTGGGATCATTTGATAAGTTCATCGAAGACTTACCTTCATGTCACTGATACATACACCCAAGATTTCCCTTGCATAGACCCACCCTAAATGTCGAATCATTTGATAAGTTCATGTATCCCTTCCATGCATGCATCCACCATAGTGGGATCATTTGATAAGTTCATGGATCCCTTCCTTGCATGCATCCACCATAGTGTGATCATTTAATAAGTTCATGCCAACTTATCTTCATTTCATAGATGCATACACCACGACTTTCCTTGCATAGACCCACCAAAATGTGGGATCATTTGATAAGTTCATGTATCGCAACTTTCATGCATTCACCATAGTATGATCATAAGCTCTTTTGATAAGTTCATGCACCCACCATAGTAGAATCATTTGTTGAGTTTCATGTATTCCTTCCTTGCATGCATACACCCATCAAAATAGGGGATCATTCATTTATCATCTTGTGCACTTGCCTGAGTTGCTACAGCCCTACAAGAGCATGAACAATGGGTTCAACTACTCAATGGCACATATCCTCATCATGTGGTCCATCAGAGCAATCGTTATCTTCTGACACATCCCCAGCTACAATAAGCATATTGTGCAAAAATGCAACATGTCACTATACTCCTTGTGACCAACTTGGGCTTCGGGTTTAGGAAGTTCTTATTGAGGTATTGCCATGTCACCGATCCAGACACCCAGATTTCACTTGCATAGACCCATAACAATGTGGGATCATTTGATAAGTTCATGTATCCCTTCCATGCATGCATCCACCATACTGGGATCATTTGATAAGTTCACCAATCGCCCCTTCATTGCATGCATCCACCATGATGGGATCATTTGATAAGCTCTTTTGATAAGTTGATGCATCCACAATAGTGGAATCATTTGTCAAGTTGCATGTATTCCTTGTTCTTTGTCTTGATATCTTTCCATGTCTCATTGACAGACACACAAAACCACCAATCCTTCCATTTAAACAGTTCATTCGATGAGTTCTATTTAATTTGTTTCATTGGATAACATATTGTGTAATTTATGCAACATGCCACTATACTCCTTGCGACCAACTTGGGCATCAGATTTAGGAAGTTCTACTGCCATTGGCCTTTCAATCGATCAATTGCACACTACCCAAGGTAGATAGATAGAACTTGAACTTGTGTTATAGGTCTCTACTAGGGGTCTCACATGGAGTGATGAACCATGGTCTAAGTGCATGTACACCGTCTCCAAGGATGTACTCCCAAATGCAAAAAGCACCATCAATAAAATCAGACTATCTAGCAACATGCCTCACGCAATAGCCAAGCAAAGGAAGGAGTTCTTAAAAATTCGAATGTCGATGTTAGAGCCAAGCCACCACGCAAGAACATCCAAATACCTCATCTCACTAACCACAATGGACTACAAGCACATAGAGAACCGCTCATTATGATCATACCAATTTGGACCTGTCTCCCCACTAGGACACTCAATGTGTATATGCGTGACATCCACTCCAATACAACAACTTGGAAAACCCAGTTGCTATTGGAACCCTTGCATATCTTGAGCCCGAGCATCTAAAGCCATTGGCCTACAATGAGGTGGAGAGATGTGAAAGAAGTGCAGTGACAAACTTATGGGTGCGCTTGGTAATGATGGACTTGACCAACCTGAAGTGCTAACTTAGCTCCACCATTTGGTAATAACTAGCAAGACATAGCAATCCCACATCCACTTGCTTCTTTGTGGATATCACTTCTAGATGCACAAGGGGAAGGGATGTCACCTTGCTGTAGGTCCTCATACAACAGAGCGCACAAATCTTGGAACAAAGAAATGGGCAAATGGAAATCTCATGGAACCTGGCCTCGTCTCCACATGTGAATTGAATATAGTGGTTCTACAATTTCCAAGCTCCATGGCTTGATGTAGAAATCAGAGATAGTTTGCAAAGGCTCGTGCTTTATGATGAGGTCCATTAGCAGCAACTTCATGTGGTCGTGGATGAAAGAGAGCAACAAAGGAATGGGGAAGGAGAGGTCACAGGTGGGTGTCGACGATGAGCTGCAGATTTTTTGGAAGAGGCTGCACACTCTATATTGCTCAAGGATGCCATGGCAGTGGCTCCTTTTTTTAAGGTCAACAAGTATGGCCAATACTAGAGTGGCCACACCCGTCGATTTGGAAGTTTGCACCATATGGAGTAGACATCTATTGGAATAGAGGCCATACTCTAGTCTATGCCATAGCATGGGTCTATTGTTGCATGTCCTTGCAATGAATGCCCTTCCACTGGTGTGAGACGTCTGCATGGCCCTCCTATTCCTAACAAAATTACTACGGTGTAAAGTATGTGTGGCTGCATGTACTCCAAGCACAACAAACTATCCGCCAATCTAGCTCGTTCGCCAAAACCTGGTTCATCAAACTAGCCAGTAGGCATGAGTATGCTCTTAGGAATGCATCGTATCACATACATGTGCATGATCATAGTAACATTCTTCATGAATCATAGAAACAACGGAGGACTACATGCCAAAACTGGGCCATTTGGAAAAAATATCACGTCCCTCCATCTTAGCCACAAAGAGAGACTTACAACTTTTGGTCCCAATCACATCGTGCATGTTGCCATTAACAATATTATATTTACTTCAATCTAGAATGTAGGGCCTACTTGCCAAAATTGGGTGGTTCGATCCTTTCAAAATATTGTTACATCAGTATGTGGCTTCAATACTTGCACATGACTCTATCTCATTCACAGAGAGAAGCTTGTAAATTTTGGCATAAATACTTATTTCTACTTGGTGATAGTAATATCCTTATATCTAGGATTGACCTCAAGTAAGTCATCTTTTATTATGTCCATGTATTTTGGCTCCATTTAATGTGCACTAAAGCAATCAACCTAAATTTTGGAAATCCCTCAATGATGTTTTCCAATAAGAAAGCCATCTTTTATATTTGTGTTATCTTTAATATGTCAAATTTAATATTGACATTAAAAAAAAGCTTTTATGTATAAGAAATGTGTGTTTGGTTATTTATTGAGTGGCCATTTGTTTTCCTAGATTGACAAGAAGCTTTTCCTATATAGTAAATGTGATGGAACTTGCTAATAGCCCTTTAAGTTCTTGATGAAAGAACTTTCCCTATGTAAGGAATGGAATTAAACATGCTATCTTTTAATTTCCTAGGTGACCACCTCTTTTCCTAGATAGGGGTATAAGTTTTTATCTAGGGAATTAGATTTCTTAGGTACCACACTTCCTAAATGACCACCTCTTTTCCTATATAGAGGTTGCATTTTATATAGAGTATGAGATTGCCTAGATAGAGAATTAGATTTCCTAGTTACCACACTCGTCTAATTTCCTAGATGACCACCTCTTTTCCTAGATAGAGGTTGCATTTTATGTAGAGAATGAGATTGCCTAGAATGCATACTTCTATCTAGGAAATTTCTCAATTTTACCTAGTTTGAGAGGTTTTCCCTATACGGGAAACAGTTACAAGTCCCTTGTGAATTTAATTTGCAACATCAGCTGCTCCAATGCCTCATCCAATAGAAGCACTGCCGGATTCTTCTACATTAAACACCCCCCCTCGCAACTGTCAGCACGTCCATCCCCGACGTGCCTGCTCACATCGCCTCTTTCCATAATCATCCGCATTGTTGTTGATACATTAGACCTCTCTTCCCAGACGCCTAAGTTACCGCAACAAAGGGCTGGGCAGTGTTTGCGTTCTTCTGTGGAGTCCGTCAAAAGGCACAGTTGTCTATCCTCCCCAACCATTGGCGATGCAGAGTCAGCCACTCAATCACCATTGCATGCCTCCTCTCGCCTCCAAGCAACCCAATTCGAGCCCAATTCTCCTCTGCATGACAGCCTCGCAGGGACACGATTTCTGAATCGCTTGCTATTTTGGACTCACTGCCATGCTCTACATCTGCCGTCAAGGCTTTGAAGGCCACCACTATGCTGTCGTGATTCCTCGTATTCCAAGAGGGACTTCAATTTTGACGCACATTATGAACTTGTCGATCTCTACATCCTCAATTTTGCCAATGCGGAGACATTCAACCTTGGTGGCAACACAATGAAAAGACTCTCCCCATGCAATCACGACAGCTCTGAGGATTCACGCTTCTGTGATCCCGCCTCGAACCAGTGACTCAGAAGTCTATAAGCGTTGAAGGGAGAGTAGGCCACCTTCACTCGGCATCTTCTTACAAACCTGCGCTCAACAAGACTAAGCCTTCTACCCTCTCCAGTTTTTTGTTTATTTGCTTCTATCATTTCTGCATACTAAAATCAATACGCAGCAAATTACAAAAATAGACAGAACAAAAGACCATCAACCATCACCATCAAATCCCTCTCCTCCCTAGGTAATCCATACTCTACTTGGAACTTCCTACCCTTTTAGGCTATACAAGGCAATGGAACTCCCATATTATTCGGCTATTTGTTGTGGAGAACTTCTGTCCACATCACCATGGCCTCCACATCTAGAGGATTCTCGTCTTATAAAATTGATCGTCTCACCAACACTAACTATCACACATGGTCCGTCCGAATGCAAATGTTACTCATTCAAGAAGATTTGTGGAAGTATGTAGATGGTACCACACCATCTCTGCCACCTACCTTTGCTGCCGGCGTGGCACAAGGCTCAGCCCCTACTAACCAAGATGATATTACTTCATGGAAAGACAATGATGCTAAAGCAAAATCTGATCTTATTCTCTCCATTAGAGATTGTCAGGTTGATCTAGTTCATGGTATTCCTCACTCAAAAGATATTTGAGACCATCTCAAACTTATTTACAAACACTATGACATTGCTTCCCAAGTTTCAGCACATCATCACCTAATAAACCACTCTTTGGTTGAGAATGCATCAGTGCCTACCTTCTTGGAAGAGTGGCAACTGTTTCTCGATGAAGCCATGACTGCGGGTCTCAATTTCTCTGACTTCCAAGTGGTCACCATTTTACTAAGTGCCCTACCTCCCACATAGAGCTCTTTTGTTACCACACAAGGGAGTGACTCTAATCTAACTCTACCTATTCTCCTTGGTAGAATTATCCAAGAAGACACCATGCACAAAAACACTAACAAACCACCACCCGAATCTAAGACTACCACCAACACACCCCTAGTCATGTTCTCAAAAAGCTAACGTACACCCTCACCATTTCAGGGCAAAACGAATGTGTCTTAGCAAGAAAAACCTTCTAGCTCTAAACTATCAAGCCCATCCTCCTCAACAAAGTCAATCACCCACTCCACGTTCTCATGATATCACATGCACATATTGTTATAAAAAGGGCCATTACCGTGATGGTTGTTGGAAACGTGCATTTGATAAGCAACAAGCATGACATCACGAGTCACACTTTGCGAAAGCGGTGACAGAATATAGTGACAATGAAGAGACTAATGACAATGTTGTTCTCCGGATTTGATACTCACTCTTGTATTGCTTCTTGAATAGGTATGCAAAGTGTGGACAAAAGGAGATGATAAAAGATGCAACCATTGCATAAAATCATCTCAAAAGGTCTACCAAAAAGGCGCTACAAAAGAAGAAGCCTGAGCTTGCAAAACTAAAGCTCATCTTAATTTTGAAGTGAAAAATTAATTAATCTAGTTTTTCCCTACAAAAAAATAGGGGAATAAAGAAATATAAATCAAACTAATGTAAATGATACGAAGAGGCGTAAGCCTCACTTATAAAATAACAACAATGAATCGAAATGTTATAATCAATTCAACTGATTACAACTTACATCCCACGTCTTCTATGTTGAGATATCGAGCTCCACTCGCGATATGCCAGGGTGACCGTTGTGCATTTATGTCACCGACTTGTTAGCTGGAGATGCGGTTGGTACACCGCCCATGAATAATAGCTGGATGATAGCTATCCTTATCTACTCTAGTTAGTGGCTCAGTTAGTATGCCACCTTAGTTAGTTGAGTTTGGTTTGAGACCCACATATAGGGTTCTTCTATTTCTTTGTACTTGAGTTCTTTTGGCTTTCACATCTAAGAAGAGGAAAACTGTTTTCAGCCTCCACCTCTGTGTGTATTCCCCCATTGTGCATGTGAGAAAGCCACAAGTGAGACTCCTTCCCTCTCTCCCACTCTATTCACATGGTGTCAGAGCCTTGTTCGTGGTAAGGAGCTCAAGAAAGCAAACCAAGTTCACGGTGTCCTGGTAAGAGGACCAGTGTTGCTTCCCTATTTCGAGTTTGGGAGCAAATATCTACAGGTAGCACGGCCAGAAGTGCAAGAGTGCATTGTCTCATATTGAGACGCCCTTCGCGGTGTGGTGAGAGTGTAGTATATGCTACGGGTAAGGGCAAAGCCCTTAGTGACTTTATTTTTCTGATTCGAGGCCATTTCAGGGCGTTTTGAAGGCGGAAGTTCTTCGCAGGCACTCAGAAAAAGGCCCTGTTTTTGCTGTGCGACCACTGCTCTGCTGGTCGGTGAAAAGTTGCCGCAGAAATTGCATCGTATGCCTGTGTGTAGAGATATTGGGAGTTGCAGAATCATGCTTGTTGCCTGTTGATGCAAAATCGTCACTAGGAAAGTGACTGTGTGGTCAAATACCACTTTCGTCAGTTTTGCAGATCTGCCCGTGTGAGGCAAAAGCTGTGTCTTTTCGTAGTGACGGAATATTTTGCAGTGTTCTGTAATGGCGTCTGATTCTCTTTCATAGATTGTCATAGAAAAGCTTGACAAGAACAACTTCCAGGCATGGAAGTTTAGAATGACGAATTTCCTTATGGGAAAAGGCTATTGGGAGTTCATTACAGGAAATGAAGAAGAACCAGTTCTTCCTAATGTTCCCAATCAACAAGAAATGCAGGCATTTAAAGGATGGCATGAGAGAGCTAGAAAATTTATGCACTAGCTGTCTATCAATATTTCGGACTCTATGATTGTGCATATTCAGGATGCAAGTACGCCAAAGGAGGCATGGGATACTTTGGCAAAAATGTAAAGCACAAATACGCAAACCAGGAAAATGCAGCTCAAACAGGAGTTGCACAATGTGCAGAGAGAAAATTTGAGCATAAATGACTACCACATGAAGGTGAAGAAAATTGCAAATGCACTTGCTTCCATTGGGTCGCCAGTGGAAGATGATGATCTAGTTTCTGTGACCTTGAATGGTCTAGGAAAGGATTATGTACAGTTCCGAACATCCATTGCCGTCCGTGAAAAATATCCTGATTTTGAAGAGTTGTTTGCTCTTCTAATTTCTGAAGAGCAGAGGAATGGGGGTGTATCTTCTTCAGGAGGAACTTCAAAAGAAACTGTCTTCTACTCAAATGCTAGAAGAGGTAGAGGCAGAGGTAGAGGAGGCCGATCTACAGGCCGTGGTAGAAATCAGAATATGCAGCAAACTTAAGAAAACCAGTCCTATGTAGGAGGACGTGGTAACTCTAGAGGTAGGGGGAGCAAAAGAGGCCGTGGTGGATGGCAGAGAGGCCAAAATGCAAACAGCAATGTTGAATGCTACTATTGTGGTAAAATGGGTCATATGGCTAAGGATTGCTACAAAAAGCAGAATGACATTATGAATGGAAAATTGCAGCAAGGCAATTATGCATCTTCCAGTAGACAGGGTGATGATAGAAATGAGCATCTATTTATGGTGCAGTGACCAATTCTGTGACAAGTGCAGAAGAACGAAATGATGTGTGGTATGTTGACTCAGGTGCTTCAAACCACATGACAGGTCATGCAGAATGGATGCAGGATGCAAGGAAAATGGAAAAACCAGGATTTGTGGAGACTTGTGATGATACTGCACATCCTATTGTGCAGATTGGTAAAATTCCTTTGTCTATGCAGGATGGGGAAAAGAAATACCTATCTGATGTATTTCATGTCCTGAACATCACCAAGAACCTGGTTTGTGTTGGTCAAATGGTTGAGCAGGGCTTGCAGGTCAGATTTAATCCTCATGGATGCTTTGTTGAGGATATGAAAAATAACGGTCGCTTGATAGCAAAAGGAAAGAAGAAGGGCAGGATGTTTACGTTGGATGCGGACATGCCTGAATTGAGTGCAGCAATGTTTGCACATGGGGCTGATGTAGTTGCAGATATTGATATCTGGCATAAACGCATTGGTCATGTTAATATACAGTGACTTAAATCAATGCAAGCCCAAAATATTGTTGCAGGATTGCCTAAATTCAAGGTTGCAGAAATGCATAAGGTTTGTGAAGCCTGTCAATTTGGAAAACAGGCAAGGAAACCATTTCGTAGGCATGTTCAAGAGAGTAAAAAGCCATCGGAATTAATCCACTCTAATGTGTGGACTACTAAAGCTGCATCTATTGGAGGCTATCACTATTTTATCACATTTATTGATGACTTCAGCAGAAAACTTTGGGTGTATTTTATGAAAAAGAAAAGTGAAGTGTTTGGGCACTTCAAAGCTTTTAAAGCTATGGTTGAAAAAGAAACAGGCCTGCAAATAAAATGCCTAAGGTCAGATGGAGGGGGAGAGTACCTCTCAAATGAGTTTGCAAGGTTCCTGCAGGAGCATGGCATAAAGCAACAATATTCATGCAGTCATACCCCACAGCAAAATGGAATTGCAGAAAGGAAAAACAGGCATATTGGAGAGGTATCTAGGGCCATGCTAAATGAGAAAGATCTACCAGATTATTATTGGGCTGAAGCAGTTGCTACAGCAGTTTACATAATGAACAGGACTCCCACTGCAGCAATACATGGCATGACACCAGAGGAGATGTATACTGGTAGAAAACCAGACATTTCTCATTTGAAAATTTTTGGTTGCATTGCCTATGTTCATGTGCCGGATGAGTTGAGGTCCAAGTTGGATCCAAAAGCTGAGAAGTGCGTCTTTATTGGTTATTATCTGTAGCAGAAGGGTATAGATGCTATAACCCTTCTACTCGTAAGTTTACAGTGAGTAGAGATGTTTTTGATGAGATGAGCAGCTGGTATAAACCAGTAAATGTGATGATTGATGTAGATGCACAAAATGGTAATGCTACACAGAATTCACAGTAGCAATCACAAAATATCAGTGGACCTGCAGTGTCCTCTAGCAGTGGTTCACATACTTCACCATGGACAGGCAGATTGAGATCGAGAGAATCTCCTCAAAGCAATGCCGATAGTGGTACGCAGGTATCACGAAAAGGAAAAGAGAAGGTAGATCAGCCCATGTTTGATGTGAATGCAAGTCACTCTTATGTGGATGGTGAATCGAGTGGCTCAGAACAGAGCATTGATGATGAGTTGGGTATTCCTTCTGTTGTTACACCTGGAGTAAGGAAGACCGAGGATGTTTTGAGAGCACCTGGAAGTGAGCCTATTTTGCGCAGGTCTACCAGGGTTAGGTATCCTGTGGATAGGCTGAAATATGATGGATTTACAACCATTCACTATGCCTATATGGTCAAAGTGATACACGAACCAGAACCCACTTCTTTTGAGCAAGCCATGGGAAATGAAAAATGGGAGAAAGCCATGGATGAAGAAATGGATGCCTTGGAAGCCAATGCTACATGGGAATTGGTGCCTTTGCCTAAAAACAAGAATGCAATTGGCTGTAAGTGGGTTTATAAGATCAAGCACAATGCAGATGGTTCTGTGAATAGATACAAGGCAAGATTAGTTATCAAGGGGTATGCACAGACATATGGCATTGATTATGAAGAAACATTCAGTCCGGTTGCAAGGATGGCAACTGTAAGAGCAATGATTGCTATGGTTGCATCAAAGGGATGGTCTTTACATCAGATGGATGTAAAGAATGCCTTCTTGCATGGTGATTTGCAAGAAGAGGTCTTTATGGAGCAGCCAGCAGGTTATGTTCATGCTATTCATCCTGAGTTTGTTTGCACGTTGAAGAAAGCCTTGTATGACTTGAAGCAAGCACCTAGAGCATGGTCTGACAAGATAGGACAGTATCTTGTCACTATTGGCTTTCAGATTTCCAAGGCAGATTTCTCACTCTATGTGAGAAAAACAGAGAAAGGGATTATGCTGCTTGTCATTTATGTTGATGATTTGATCATCACAGGTGATAGTGATGAAGATATCCTTCATGTGAAAATGCTATTGAAGCAGAAGTTTGAGATGAAGGATTTGGGAGAGCTACGTCATTTCTTGGGCATTGAGGTGATTATATCACCAAGTGGGATACAGCTCTTGCAGAGGCAGTATGGATTGGACATGCTATCCAAATATGGGATGACAGGCTGTAAGCCTATTTTAGTTCCTTTGGAGCAGAATGTGAAGCTAAGCTCAGATGCAGGTGAGCTTTTGGAAGACCCTACTATGTACAGACGCATAGTAGGAAGTTTGATTTATATGAATATTACCAGGCCAGATTTAAGCTATGCTGTTGGATTGGTAAGTCAATTTATGTAGGCTCCAAGGAAACCGCATTTGGATGCGGCTAGATGCTATGTGAAGTCCACATTGCAGTATGGACTATTTTATGAGGCTGGGGTTCAGATACAGCTGCATGGATACACTGATGCTGATTGGGCTGGTAGTATTTCTGATAGACGATCTACCAGTGGATATGTGTTCTCTTTTGGGAGTGCTACAGTCACTTGGAGCAGCAAGAAACAGCCTACAGTTGCCTTGTCGAGCACAGAGGCTAAGTATAGGGGTGCAGCAATGGCTGCATGTGAGGTAGCTTGGTTGTATAAGCTACTCTATGATATGCATCAGTCTATAGATGGGCCACTTGTCATTTATTGTGACAACATGAGCAGTATACACTTGGCAAATAACCCAGTCTATCATGCTAGAACAAAGCACATTGAGGTGCATTATCACTATGTGCGGGAGAAGGTTTTACTAGGTCTTATTGATCTAGTTTATGTCAGCACAGAGGATCAAGTAGCTGACATATTCACGAAGGCATTGGGCGCAAAGAAGCTACGCAAGTTTAGAGACTTGCTTGGTGTGCAAGGATTGGGATTGAGCTCGAGGGGGAGTGTTGAGATATCGAGCTCCACTCGTGATATGCCAGGGTGACCGTTGTGCATTTATGTCACCAACTTGTTAGCTGGAGATGCGGTTGGTACACCGCAAAAATAGTTGGATGACAGCTATCCTTATCTACTCTAGTTAGTGGCTCAGTTAGCATGCCACCTTAGTTATTTGAGTTTGGTTTGAGACCCACATATAGGGTTCTTCTATTTCTTTGTACTTGAGTTCTTTTGGCTTTCACATCTAAGAAGAGGAAAACTATTTTCAGCCTCCACCTCTGTGTGTATTCCCCCATTGTGCATGTGAGAAAGCCGCAAGTGAGACTCCTTCCCTCTCTTCCACTCTATTCACATTCTATCTCTCTCTCTCTGTCTCTCCTCAATCTCTATCTCTCTCTATATGAATGGCGTTCACTTAATATTTCCTACAAAAAGCTTTGCATTGGCGGTGTTATAGATTTAGTCATTTCTTTGTTTGCATGTAGTTGCATTTCATGGGTTGGAGTAGATTGATAGGCAAATCTTTGCAACCTTTACATTAGCAACCTGCCAGATTTTTTTGTTTGGCCTTACAGAGTGATTTGCTTTTGTGTGGAGTTGTATTTGATCGTCAAATAGCTCTGCAATGAAACTTGTGTTCTGGTTCTACTTCCATTTGTTACGTTTTGATGTTTTTGACAACGGATTGTAAACGATTTCCATTAACAACTACAATTCATATGCTTACAATGAATCGCCAAAGTCGGATAATCTCTTAGTTTCATCAAATTGTTAGCTGTGTTCCTCTACTTTCACGAAATATGCAGTTGTATTTGGTAGTTAGATAGGTCTGGAATGAAACTTGCAGTATTTGTTTCCAGTAGCATTTTCAAACGCTATGTTTCGATGCCAAAATTGTGATGCGTTGGAGATTATGTGGCCATTCAATATAAAATCATGGCCATTGTATCACAATTGATTGATGTAATTGTAATGTGGTGGTGTTTATGTGGCGATTGTCCATAAAATCAAAACTCCATGTGCATGTCTTTGTAGAAACAATGTCTTTCTCTACTCTTTAGTGACATAAATAGTTCCACACAGTCATGAGTGCATGTGCTGCAATGATGACACCTACTAAAATTCTTAGCCCTTTTGACAAAGAGAAGAACAAGGAATTTCTATGCTTGAATCACAACAAGACAGACCTAATAACATGTATGGCTCTCCCTACCATATTTCATAGCCAACAAAATAGTGCCTCTTACATAATCCTCCGACCATGCTTTAGGTCTTTGCTCACATGCAACCATTGCTCCACCCCATGGCAAACCTTTTTCAAAATCCAAAATCATCCAAAAGAGACTTTTTAAACTTCATACATTAATGGCCTCGCCTCCCTCGCACAAAATTGAAAACCTCCACCAAATGGGCTGATTGTGGAAGAGGGTTGTACTACTGATTGTCCTTTCTTTACAAAAGTTGGGACCTTTTTGTTAATTCAACATTTTGGACTAGGAGGGCCTACTTTTATAGATTTTGGCAATTCATCATGCTGTAATTTAGCACGTTGAATTGCTAAATTGGAGTGCCAAATTAGATCTTACCCTGCTTCATTGAAGTACTAGCATCCCTACATGCACTAGATTGTTCCCAACCTTACGCATTGAATAATGCTAACCCATCATTGAATTAGTGCTAATTTAGTGCTGCATTGAATGCTAATTCATTTCTTTTGATTTACTTAAACACTTTTGATATTCTTGAGGGGCATTTGGTTGGCTAACTTGAGTGAACTTGGTTCATGATATGGCTTACACAGATTCACTTAAATGACAAAAGGTATTTTCACTTTTGAATGACCCGGTGGTCCTAAGTTACACAATGTGTGGACTTGTTGTTGGATCTATGACTCACTGATGTATCCTTGAAGTGTTCCTAGTGGAATAAAATACAAGTTTTGACCCAAGGATCCTATGATTTGAGTTGGATTTGATTGTCTAACCCATCGAAAACTACCTTGTGGACTGTTATTAACTTGACATGTGCAATTTCTAAGGATTTTTTCAATGTTCTTAAATTCATGGCTATCCTTAAGACTCGCTTAGACATAAGCAGTATTGGGTGCAAGTGAGTGGTTAGTGAAATCGTGGATTAAATAAACCCATAAATTATCAAGAGGGCTAGAATACCACATACCTCATTGCCAACCATTTAGTAGCACTACAAGATATGGGCCACTTTTCGACTCCTTTCCGACACCGATACCAATGCTAAATACAAAGATTTTTTTAATAAAACAAGTGGAAAGTGTCAGAATGTCCCTCAGTGTGGACGTCGCAAAGAAATCGTCGGTGCGGAAGTCAGTATCACCATTAGTAAAATATGCCCGACCATGTCGGTATAGGCATCAGTATATACTGACACTACAGTGTTGGTACAGACGTGGGTATATACCCACATTTTTATAGAAGCTAAAAAACAATTATGTGGGGCAGGCTGGGGCTGTTTCAATCCCATCCTGCCGCACATAATTTTGTTTCCATTAAAATCACAATCAAATGTTAAAATGCAGAGGTGTACATTATAATTTTGCAAAGAAAGTTTACAAAGTAATGGCAATATGCTACAAAATGGCAAACCCACCGAAGTAATGCGCTACAAAATGGCAAAAGTGCCGAGCTACAAAATGGCAAATCCACTGAGGCAATCAACTACAAAAGGGCAAAAGTGCCAAAATATTGAACCACTAAATGTCCTATCCTACTATTGCTCCTCCTCATCCTCCTCGCCCTCCTCTCCCTCGGTCTCTCTGCATGCACCCTCCTCACCCTCGGTGTCTCTACTTATGCTTGATCCCTCGCCCTCCTCTTCTGTGAACCTAGCCTCTTCTTCCTTAGATCCCGTCTCTCCGTCCGGATCTCCGGATGGGTCGAATGTGCCTCCCTAATAATGAAACAAGTTAGAAAAACTAAGAGTGTTGATTGTAAGACAATGGTGATAGCCAAACGATAGGAAGAGGAATAGGGTATACCACATTATGTGCTGCCACCCTTTCCCAATCGATGCGGACTCTTTCTCTCTCCTTCTCCTTAAACCATGCCTTGGCTCCAATCTTGAAGGCCCTTCTGTACTCCTTGTTGTCTGGAGTCCTTCCAACCATAGATTTTGGTGGATCCAATTTCAATTAGTTAGATATGAATGACAAGACATTTGAACGATTGAACATATTATAAATTCAGTAGAAGATAAATACATACTTACCAACCATGCCGAGTCTTCCACCACTGTTCTCAAGGTGCGAAAGACCTATGGTCTCCAGGCGTATCCTCGCTGCCCTCCGCTGAGGCTGAAACGCATCTAGATTCTCCGTGTAAAACTTCTTCACTCTCTTCCAATCCTTTACTTACATTTTACTTAAAAGACAATTTACTACTTAAAACTCAAGTTCAATTTACTAAAACTATGAAAAGACAATTTACTTAAGACTTCATAGTATATTATCATATATCTTCATAAGTTGCATTCACCATATGTATCCAAAAGAGTATTCATACACCAAATTTGGGTCCAAAAGAGTGTTTAGGTACAAATTTTATATCCAAAAGTGAAGGAAAAGAGAGGATGGAAGAGGAAAAGAGAGGGGAGAAAGAGGGAGGGAAAAGAGAGGAAAAGAGAGGAAAAGAGAGGGGAAAGAGAGGGAGGGGAGAAAAGACAGGGGAAAAGAGAGGATGGAAGAGGAAAAGAGACAACAAAAAAGGGAAGAGGACTGAAGAGGAAAATAGAGGGAGGGGAGAAAAGAGAGGGGAAAAGAGAGGGAGGGCGGAAAAGAGAGGGCAAAGAGAGGATGGAAGAGGAAAAGAGACAGCAAAAAGGGGAAAAGGATTAAAGAGGAAACAAGAGGGGGAAAGAGGGAGGGAAAAGAAAGAGAAAGAGAGGGGAAAGAGAGGGAGGGGAGAAAAGAGAGGGGAAAAGAGAGGATGGAAGAGGAAAAGAGGGGAGAAGAGGGGGGAAAGTGAAGAGAGGAAATAAGAGAACAAAGGGGAGAAAGAGGAAAAGAGAGGAGAAAGAGGGAGGGAAAAGAGAAGAGAGGAGTGAAGGAAAAGAGAGGATGGAAGAGGAAAAGACAGCCTATTGAGGTTCCAAAGAAAAGGAAGTACAGGTTTGTTAAGAGCTGTAATCCAAATTGTATGATTGATGATGTACTTTACATGAGAGGGGCTGATTTGGTGCTTGGAAAAATTCCCTGGCATGACGAGATATTCCACATCCTTTCAAAGCTAATCATGAGGGAGTTTGTGGAGGGCATTTTTCCTTTAAAATCATGTTGAGGAAGATACTCACAGAAGGATATGTAGGGCCTTCTCTTTAGAGGGATATAAGGCACTGATGCAGATCATGTTTGCAGTGTTAGCAAATGAGTAAAATGATCTTACATCTAGAGCTTAGGAACATCATACTTGCATACAACATATTTGAAAAGTGGGGAATAGATGCTATTGGCCCCATGCCCATGACTGCCAAGGGAAATTATTGTATGTTGACACCTGTAGATTATTTAACAAGGTGGGTTGAAGCACGTGTGGTGTGGGGTATGAATCCTAAGGTTGTGAGTAAATTTATGTATGAAGGCATTTGTTGCAGATTTGGTATACCATTAGAGTTGGTCTCTTAGACAGGAGACCAGGTTTCAAAAGTGAATTGATGCACTTGTTATGTGATAAGCTAAAAATAAAACACAGATACGCCAGCCCTTCCTACCCCGAGTGTAATGGGATGAATGAGAATTTTAATGGTGAATGCATCAATATAATGAGGAAGATCATGAGGACACATGAAAAGGATTGGGATCTTGTTTTGCATTAAGCATTATGGGCTTATAGGGTTGCAGTCAAGGAAGGCACATAATTTTCTCCTTTTGATCTTGTTTATGGGAAAGAGGATTTTCTACCTTAGAAGTAGAGATTCCAGCATTACAAATGTTGATGAAGATGACTAAAGAATCAAGTTTAGATTATAAAAATAGGTTATTGAATTTGCAAGAAGCACAACTTGATAGACAGAAGGCAATTGAACACTATATTTTAACTCGAGAAGAGAATCAAAAGAGGGCAAATAGAAAATTCATAGATAAAAAGATTGAAGAGGGTGATTTAGTTTTAGTGTATAATAGCTGTTTGGATTCTACTTTCTGGAAGAAGTTCATGACTAAATGGGAAGAGCCCGATCGTGTGACAAAGAAGTAGCAGAATGGCTCTTACCAGCTTGAAGACCTGGATGTAAAGCAACACAAGAATAGAGTCAATGGTTTCACTCTCAAGAAATATTTTGCCAGGATTTAGAGTGTGAGCATTTGTGGTCTTGTTACTATGAAGCAAGACAAGCTAGCAGACCTCATGGATGAAGATATGTCAGAGGAGTTGCAAAACTTATACATGGCTAGCTGCTAGACATAAATGTCTACAGGTTGGGGGGGTGGCAAAATGATGGGATAAAATTGGTATCTTTTTTTTTTTAGCATGCCATATAGGTGGGTAGGCACAAAAGATACATATACATGTACATAGGTGGGGGGGTCTCATCTTAGTAGTTGTGTTTTTTCCCTTTGATGACTACATGACCACCATGGGTGGATGTAAATTTTTGACCTTGAATATATGTTTTTTTGCAGGGACTCTGAAGGAGGTGATGATTAACAATGTGGGTGCACCAAGTTTTGAAAGCAAAGGGGTATCCATTGTGATGTGATTGACATGGATGAAGTCACTTGTGTATTGTTGTCTCTTTTTTTATGTATGGAGCCTAGGGGTGTGAATTAAATGTGCCATGTTGTTATTGCATGTGTGCATGAAGAGTAGTAAAATCAAGTGATTACGTGGTTGGAATGTGGGAAAGTCAAGCATATGTGGAGATTGCATGCTAGGTGGCTATGTGACCTTGTATGGCATGCTTCTGGATTACATGCATGAAGATGGTTCTAGGGAATTCTTGTCAGGGTGGTGGGATATGTCATGGAAATCTCTAGGTGTAGGACGAGCATATAGAAAACTCAAGAGCAGCTGTGTTTTGAG
Organism: Dipteris shenzhenensis; assembly: GCF_047967505.1. Lineage (NCBI taxonomy): Eukaryota > Viridiplantae > Streptophyta > Polypodiopsida > Gleicheniales > Dipteridaceae > Dipteris > Dipteris shenzhenensis. The sequence goes on along the minus strand of NC_141597.1, from coordinate 33,104,967 downwards.
AGAGAGATGGTGGTTGTAGCAGTTGATTCTAGGAAGCTGGTTGTAGGTAGGGAAGATAGTCATCAGAGACAGAGATAAGTTGTTTTTCATGAAGGCATACATTTTCTGGGAGCTAGATTCTCCCTCATCATAGAGTTATGGATTGTGATTGACTCAGAAGATTGCAGGTTGCCGTTTTTCTAATAAAACTCAGAGAGAGTGTTTCAATCTTGCAGGCTAGTTGGTGACGGCCTATGAGAGGGGAGAAGCTCATCTTCAACATCACACATGTTGATTCCCTTAGAAGAAAACAAATGTGACTCTGATCGTGGCAATTTCCTGGATAGACATGGAAGTTTTTTTAAATCATGTCGATGGTTGTTGTGGTACCCGTAAGCCTTGTGTTATTTTGAAAGAAAACAATCATGACTCTGATCGTGGCCATTTCTTGGATAGACATGGAAGTTTTTTTTGCTCACATCGATGGTTGTTGTGGTATTCATAAGCCTTGTGTAGCTAGATATTCTTTTTGAAGCTATCGTGGGAGCATCCCAATCTCAAGAAGTTTCCTTCGTGGGTATTGTGAGTCATGGTTACTATGTGTCTGTATGATTGCTTTTTGTCAGTTGTTATGGGAACTAGTCTTGATTCTTCGTGACATGGATACTCTACTTTGGGTGGTGTACAATGCTCTTTTCTTGGGCACCCATAATGTTGTTTTTTATCCTTCAAGAGTTTCGGGTACATGTTACGGAGAATGGTTAATATGGTTCTCCCTACTAAAGAGGATCTTATTTGAATAGAGGATTGTGTTTCCTTTGTGTCTATAACTGGTTCAAGTATTCCATCTTCTTGTCCTCCTCCTTTTTTCCCCCATCAACGTGTTTATATGTGTTTAAATACTTATGTACTTAAAAATAGGTATGTGTTCATATGTTTGTACAATAACATCTGTTTACATACTCATGTGTGAAGTCGATATGCCTACATACTAATATCTTTTAACATACTTATGTGTGAAGAAGATATGCCTACATACAAACTAAGATACTTGTGCACCTATTTATACATCCAAGCATTTGAACACAACCGTAACTACTCAAACATATGAACATTTGAACACAACCGAAAGCATTCAAACATTTACACATAAGCATTAAATTTAAGATTCTAATATGAGGGATTCAAGCAGATGATTGTATAAAATGGTTCTTTATGCATGATGATGAACCTATGAGGGATTCAAGCAGATGATTGTATAAAATGGTTCTTCACTTATGATGATGAACCTAGGAATCCTTATTGTTGAGAATGGTGTGTGTAAATTGCACCATAAGGGTTATGGGACAAACCCTAACCCTAACCCTAAGGGGTCCATGTCTATATTCCTATTTTCCTTGGAATACTGTTAGTGTACAATTAGTATCTTGTGTGCACTCCTCTCTCTCCCTCTCTCTCATTTCCATTAACATGGTGTCAAAGCCTATGGTGCTCCAAAGACCTTGCATGTTGTCAAGGCAATAAGCCCTCCGCATGTGAGGCATCCTCCATCTCCACTTTGTGAGTTTGAGAGCTATTGTAAGAGAGTTTCCTTCAAGAGAGATTTCCATTGATAGAGGTCTTCTTCTTCATGTGAGAGTTTTTTTGTTTGGTTGAGAGAGAGATTTCTATCATTCTTGAGAGAGTTCTGTCAAAAGAATGTAAGATCGTGCTAAACCTAGTGCACTCAAGATTAGTAGAAGAACTAAGGAGGCTCAAAGCACACTAAATAAGACATAAGAGGGAGATAGCAAATCTATATCTCTTGCAATATGTATGTGTGTGTTCTCAACAATATATGATAGGCTTCTTATATAGAGAGAGCCTTTAGAATAGTCAAACCATGGGGGATCCTCTCATCCACATCTCTACATCTTGTAGTCCACATCTTAGGGTGGCTACTTTAATACATTCCTTATCACATACCTTTGCCCTTTAATCTATGTGCTCATGGCACCATATCTCTCAACACCTCCCCTTGGTGCCATGATCCTTTGGCTACTGCAAGGTGGTCAGATGTGAGTTACAAATCCATCACCTCCCCTTAGTGCATGCATTGCTACTTAAGGTGGTCAAGTGTGGTTTTTACATGTCAATACCTCCCCTGGGTGCTTTCATAGCTACTCTCAGATGGTCAGGCTTGATTTACAAAACATATGGGCTGAAGGTGGAAAGGATTTTACTTTTCAATGCTTGATGTCGATGGCGTTCACATCTTTACTCGATGCAGCTTGATGCATGATGATTTGTTCTTCCATGTGCCTTAATGCTTTATGTGTGGATGCCATGCTTTGTGCTATGGTCATCTCATGCACTTGTGCTTTTGGCATGCTTTTTGTATTCATGCGTTGCTTTTCCATTTGTTGCAAAGGTCTTACCAATTGATTTCTTTCAATATTGGCAGTGTCTAATTACATACAATGATTTTGACTTGACAAGCGCGTAGAGCTCGAAAAGACGATCACTTTTTCTTTTTGGAGTGTGTCCAAATTCTTCCTGGATTGCAAGTTACGGCTTGTCGAAGTTTCTGTGAAGAAGAGGAAGCCTTGATGATGTGGCATAGGGATTCACATGCTACACTCACACTGTGCTTAGCAAGAAGCTGTGTGCTTAGGTGGAACTTTTAACTAACCACATAACTTAACCATAGCTATGTTTGACCTTACTAGAGTTAAGTCTTATCTGCCAACTGGCACTCTGCTAACCAAAGACCACTAAACCAAGCAGGAGTTAGCTAAACTGAACCACGGGTCCTATCTGCCTCGTGGCTTGGCAGAGATTTTATTCAGTGGAAAAAGTGTCGTAGCAGGGGGCGGAGCAGTTGCAGTTTGGAAATGGCAAGGAGGTTGTTGTAACCAAGTGTGAAGCAAACATAGCAGTAGGAATCCGGAACAGAGATCCAACAGTGCAAGCAAGCGCTCGAGAAGCAAACGGAATGCTACAAAAGAGCAGTATGCTGTGAGATTTGGGTTGGGTTCTTCAAACTCGTGTGGGCTTCCCGAACGCTTAGCGCAAGGTGAAAAAGCTCTATCCAAACATCGGATCAGATGAATGAAGGAGTTGCTCCTCGAATCAACATGACCTTGCCTTCTTAGTTGCGCGTATGGCTTACTGACTACATCGTGAAGGTTGCGCCTTTGGAGTTGACGCCATTGCTCAACCTTGTAGAAGGCCATTGAAGCTGAGTTGGTCTGGTGGGCTATGGAGGCCGTGCCGTTAGCATCATGAAACAAATATGGGCTACAACCTTGGTAGAGGACGTTGGTGGTTGGTGAAGCTTTGGTGCACGTCCGAGATGTTGTTGATCCTCAAGAAGAGCTTTTGAGGTTTCACTGAAGGCCGAGGCTAAGATAGAGTAGCTTGTTGCTAGAGCTGTAGTAGTGAGTTGCTTGAAGTTGCTTACATAGGCTATTGTATGGAGACTTTGGAGTTGCTAAGCATCTGTGTGCATGGAGCTAGAGCCTTTGTTGTAGCTCGGATTGATGAAGTCTTGGCTGGCACTTGTGAGGAGTAGAATAGGACTTCCTAGTTCTCTCAAAGTAGGATAGAATGGAATCTAAGATCTCTTTCTCACAAGAATGGAAATGATGAGAACTCTCATGAATCTCTTGAGAAGAATGCTCACAAGGGACTCTCAATCACCCTAAAACTAATCTAGGTTTAGCTAAACCTGCTCTGATACCATGTCAAAAGAATGTAAGATCGTGCTAAACGTAGTGCACTCAAGATTAGTAGAAGAACTAAGGAGGCTCAAAGCACACTAAATAAGACATAAGAGGGAGATAGAATCTATATCTCTTGCAATGTGTATGTGTGTGTTCTCAACAATACATGATAGGCTTCTTATATAGAGAGAGCCTTTAGAATAGTCAAACCATGTGGGATCCTCTCATCCACATCTCTACATCTTGTAGTCCACATCTTAGGGTGGCTACTTTAATACATTCCTTATCACATACCTTTGCCCTTTAATCTATGTGCTCATGGCACCATATCTCTCAACAAGTTCTCTGTAAGGTTTATTCTGAGGCTCATTTCAAATGTTTGAGAGAGTGATCCTAACTAGAAGATAGAGAGAGTTCTAGCCAAAGCAAGGCCCTACAGCTAGATTATAGCTCTAGTCCGAGCTCCTCCTGCTCACGGCTGCTCCTCTTGCCCACAGCTCTGTAACCAATGAAGTTCTCAGCCTCTTCAATGGGCTCTCGGTTGAACACTCCAGTGCCCTTGAAGCTATCTCCAGAACTCTAGCCACGATCTCCACCGGCTTCAAATGATGCAGCTAATGCTCCAACGCAGAGGCTATTCCATATGACTCAGCGACGGCAGACCCGCGATGCCAAAAGCCTACTACAACGAGCTCCAACGAGAGCCTATGCTCTAAGCCAAGATTCCAAATGCCAAAGCGCTTAGCCTCCTCTTCCAGTAGCACCTCCAATATCACGATGGCTCACAGCTAGCAGACTCAGTAACCTCCATGTTCAGCAAGGTAAGAAAAACTACTCGACCTGCTCCCTCAATGACGCTCACAGTAGCATATCGTTCGAGCTCTCCAACTCGCCCAATGCCTCCATTATGTTCCATGCTCACAACTCATGTGCTCGTCCACCCGTGTTCCTTGGGGTTTATCAGGCTGCGTATCTTCCCATCGACTCCACTGCAAAGGGTCGTCAGCTATGACTCGTCATGGAAGTTGTGCCTCCATCACTCCTCGGTGGCTCATCAACGGTGGCTACTCAAGGCTCCAGCACCTTCAACGTCTAAGGCTCCATCTAGCAGCAGATGGAGACTCCACTATGAGTAGTGCCTCCAGCTTTGCAAAGCCCATGAGCGCCAAGCTCCCGACTTCATCAAGCCTACCGAGCTTTAGCTCCACCAACGCTTCCATGCAAGAGGCAACCTCAGCAAAGCCATCCTTCAAGGTGACCCTCAAGAAACGGTGGCTCTTAGCCTCCTTCATCGGCTCCCACCACGGCCAAAACAGCACTACAGCAAGCTTCAACAGCTTCAGTGGCTCCCAACGTTCACCACCATAGTAGCGCCACTGCTCGTCAACATGCAAATCAGTAGACTCCGTCGCCTTCTTGCCGTGGACATCAGAGAGCCATAACTCTTCTCTCTATTCTCTCTCTACATTCTCTCACCTCACCACTAGTTGCCACATGGCAGATAAGCCTGGGTTTGGAGATGCTCCAAAAACCAAAATCGCTTGCACTCTATGCACCTTTTACATCAGTTCTAAATTTTGGGATTTTCAATTTGTAGTATTTGCATAAATCTCTCCATCAGTACCACTCCTGATCAGATCGCATCTTCTTCGAACCCAACACAAACCTAATGAAGATAAAATCTATTTTGCTGCTTTTTCATATCGTTTGACGTGTAGACTAGTTATAGGACTAGCTACCTTAGAGGAGATAATCCACAAAAGCCAATCTGAAGCCCTACCCAAAAATTCTCGATTAGTTCTCAAACGGTGTTAGTCCCTACAGAACCTCTCATCGGCATTCATCTCACACATACCGACACATGTTTCATTCCTTGACAGAGGGTAGATTCACTCTTATTGAGTCACTTGGTAGTTTGGGTTCCTAATTCAAGACAATTGCACCTTTGCATGCACTTGCCACATTGTAAAGTCACTAGTTGACTATTTTGGCATTCGGCTTTTGCACCACTTCTACAAACCTTGTAAAGCCTCTAGCTATCACCAACACTTGGTTGCTATTTGTATACAGGATTTGATTTTTGGTGCACCATGGCAAAAACACATGATGATGTCATATTTCTTGATCAGAGTAGGAAGCTTGATTTTAACAGCTATGGAAATTGGAAGTTCAAAATGATGAACATTGTTCAGCTAAAGAACTTGTGGGACATAGTCATAGAAGATGAAAAGAGATCCGAGCCAACTTTGACAACTCCTCTTACGGTAGATCAACACAACTAGAGCTCACACCAAGACACAGAAAGAGTGGGATACCAAGGCTCAATTTTCCTTGAATATCATCAACTTCAATGTAAACGATATGATGATCCCTCTTCTTCGTGGTGGGCAGACTTCAGTTGTACTTGCTTGGAAAGCTTTGGAAAGGAGGTACAATGCCAACAACATGTCACGTATTCTCTTGTTAGAGGATCAACTCAACAACACTCCAATGCTTCCAAATGAATCAGGTCCTAACTTCTTACTCAGATTGAAGGACCTTGGTGATCAACTCACATCACTGCTGGGACATGAGGTCAAAGAGGAAAGACTAGTCCAACTTGCCATCAATGGACTTGGATCAGATTATGGGAAGTTTGTGATTGCATAAGTCACTCGAGATGCACCTCCAACATTTCAACTCATGTCAGACATGCTCATGCAGGAGCAATTGAGACGTGATCTCAAAACAGATTCGAAGAATCATGATACTGCATTCACAATAAGAGGAGGTACAAGAGGGTCATATAGGGGAAAAGGCAAGGATTCCGAATGCTCTAGCAATCAAGGCAGAGGTTAGTACTAGGGCAGACAATCTCCATCTTCATTGACTCATAGTCGTGGTTCACCTGCTCAAAGGGGGACATGGAATCCCAGAGGTAGAGGTAAGTCTGGAAGAGGAGGAAATCAAGGAAGTACTCCTAGACGCAAGGGAAATTGCAACTATTGTAGCATCCCAAGCCATTGGGAACCAGAATGCAAAGAGAAACAAAGGGACTTAGGCAATGCAGGCCAGTCAAACAAGTCTCACAACCCTCATCAAGGAAACCATCATCAACGGCAATCCGCTCGCTATGCCTTACGATGAAGACAACTCTCACGACTATCAACATAAAGTTCTCATATCATGGTCTACATCTCAGATTCAGAAGGATGAGGACACATGGTGGTTTGACTCTGGTGCAAGCAACCACGTGACACCTGAGGAAGAATGGTTCTCTGATCTCTGTCCCAATCGAAATCCAAAAGTGAATGTCATGATGGGGGATGACACACCCCACAAAATTGAAGGGATCGGTTATAGCATACCCTTGCATAGTAATGCAAGCACCACAGGGAGCATTGGAGATTCATTCTATGTACCCACAATGGCACAAAACCTTCTCTCTATTGGACAGATGACTGAGAGTGACATGGAAGCCATCTTCAACAAGTATGGATGTACCGTGAGAGAGCTCAAGAGTCTTGAATGCATCATTGCTCAGAGTGTTAAGATTGGAAGAATGTTCAAGCTTTCTTCTGCCATTCCGATCCAAAGAGCCCTAGCAGCTCATCATCAGAATCAAGATGCCTATTTGAGTACATTATGGCACAAGAGGTATGGTCACCTCAACTTCAGAAGCCTTGTAGCCTTTAGAAAAACAAACATGGTATAGGGGCTTCCACAGTTATACTTTCAAAAAGATGTATGTGAGGCTTGTTGCATGGGTAAGCAACACAAACAGCCCTTTCCAACATCTTCGACTCGAAGTACCGATGTTCTTCAGATCATCCATTCAGATCTATGGGGTCCGGTTACTATACCATCTCTTGGTGGCAAGGCTTTGTACTTCATGACCTTCATTGATGATTACTCAAAGAAGACTTGGATCTACTTCCTGAAACAAAAGTCTAATGCATTCAACACCTTCAAAGACTTCAAAGCCTTGGTAGAAAAGTAGACCGGCAAGTACCTAATGATTTTCTATTGTGACAATGGAGATGAATACAAGTCCACAGAGTTCAATGCCTTTTGCAAATAACATGGCATCACACATCAGTTCACATGCAGGTATACCCCTCAGCAAAATGGGGTTGGTGAACAAGCAGGGTGATTGCAGAGTCATCTAGGTGCATGCTTGATGAGAAGAATGTTCCAAGACAATATTGGGCTGTGACACAGCTATGTACTTGATGATGATGAACAAGAGTCCCATTGCTTCATTGCAAGATATAACGCTAGAAGAGGCATTCACAGGAACTAAGCCCTCTATTGGTCACTTGAGAGTATTTGGCTCTCTTTCTTATGCTCATGTTCCTGACACACTTAGGACTAAACTTGATGTCAAATCAATCAAGTGTGTTTTTCTTGGATATGCTGCAGAGTCGAAGGGATATCGACTCTATGATCTAGTCAAGCAGAAGTTTATTATATCCAGGAACGTTATCATTGATGAGGCTTCATCATACTTTGATAGTCCGACTATAGTTCTTACTCTGCAGTAGTGCCAGTGATACATCAGATTGATTTGTCTATAGACTCAGATAGTATGCAGTCCACAGTGACCACTCAGAGTAAAGGCAAAGAAAAGGTTCTTGACATGATGGATACAGCAACTACCATGGTCATCACCGAGATTCTTGAAAGCTCCACTTCCAATCTTAGAAGATCTGCTCATGATCAAAAGACACCTGAGAGGTGGACCTACAAGAGCAACTATGCATTCATGGCCAAAGTGATGGAGTTTGATGAGCCAACCTCCTTCAAAGATGCAGTGCAAGTCCCTAAGTGGAAACATGCAATGGATGAAGAGTACAATGCTCTTCTCAAGAATCAGACTTGGACCTTGACCGATCTTCCTACAGAGAAGAAGCCCATAGGATGCAAATGGGTTTACAAAGTCAAACTCAACTCAGCTGGTGAGGTTAACAGATACAAGGCCAGGTTGATAGCCAAGGGATATGCCCAAGAGTATGGCACAGATTATGAGGAGACCTTTGCACCAGTTGCAAAGATGACTACCATCAGGACAGCCATAGCTCTTGCAGCTCACTTTGATTGGCCCATCCACTAGATGGATGTGAAGAATGCCTTCCTCAATGGTTTTTTAGATGATGAATTCTACATGATACAGCCTCCAGGTTATGCTATTATTGGGATGGAAAAGAAGGTATGCAGGTTGCAGAAATCACTTTATGGTTTGAAACAAGCTCCTCGTGCATGGAATGCAAGGATTCATCGTCACTTTCCGACATCTGGTTTTCAGCCATCAAATTTAGATCCATCTCTTTACATCAAAAAAACTATAGAAGATGTCCTTCTTGTAGTACTCTATGTTGATGACTTGATCATCATCATCATCGGCTCCAATGGACATCTCATCTCAGAAACAAAGAGTCAGGTTACCTCAGAGTTTGACATGAAGGATATGGAAGAACTCCATGATTTTCTTAGTATAGAAACATGGAGAGATGACACAAGGATCACACTTTTTCAGGGAAAGTACACTCAAAAGGTACTTAAGCAGTTTCATCTACATGACTGCAAGCCACTCCCTACTTGAAGTACATATGCATATGCAAGAGCACAAAAGTTTCTTTTTTCTTATGAACTTGCAAATAAAAAATTATATGTATGCACGGTTGGGCTTAAGCATTAGCTTTTCAGCTCCAAAAATTTCCAACCTTTGGTATAGCTGGAGTTTCAAATCTATGTAAATGATTTCATGATCCATACTACACGAGCCAAATATGTAGTTCTTTGTATCAAACTTGGACATCTTCGAGGGGCAGCAGCTTCCCAACTCTTCAAAGCGTGCATAAATATAAAACAAAGAAATTAAATAGAAAAAGTATCTCAAGTACGGTGAAACAATTGCATTACAAATTCAATCACAAAAAAAAAAAAGTTCCTAGAGCTAGCACCACCACGTCCTTGCAAGCGTGGCCACAAGCATGCATCGATCCCCTCCTTGGGTGGGGCATGTGACTAAAGCTCCATGCCCACCAAGTCTCCCAACATGTTCAGGCTTGCATGCTCATTGTGGGAAGATTTCTTAGTATCATGTGAATCCCCCATCATCACTAGAATGATCTCCAACATAGTCAACACAAGCAATCTCCTCATCACCAGTGGCATCAAGATGTTTTGCCTTCTCCTTCTCACTATCTGTGTCTACATGTGCTTGATGAGTAGGTGGAGGAGGCACTGGATGGTGTGGCACATCCTTAACTCACACATCAGGTCTCTAACGCGTGGGTCGAGGGCTACTTGATCAGAGCCTATGAGAAGAGAAGGGCTTCAATATATTGACTTATGGTGCGATGGAAGCATATATCCAAAATGTCGAGTAAAAAACTCTACACCTCCATTTGTCAATCCCACCACATTACTGAGGTTTGCCGGCGATGGACAAAATGGACTTCTTGGTTATATTTCAGCGTAGTCTGCATTTGCGGAAACGTATAAAATGATCTGCCTACAAGAAAAGGGGGCCAAGATGTAGGAGAGAGCCATTCGTGCAAAATTGGAGCAGCGGTTGCAGAATGAAATTGAGGAGCATTCAAAGAGTAAAAAAGAGTTGACAAGAGCAAGAAAGAAGAGAACCGTGCTTGGAGACAGACTACATAGCAGGAAGATTAAAAACATTGCAAATTTGAAGACTAGACTGGTGGATGCAAGCGACAAATTCAGGAAGCAAGGTTAGATTGAAATTTATCATTTTGTATACTCAAAAAGGCTCTCTTTCAGACTATATCTATTTCGTCGATTGTCGCAAAACAAGAATGGAGGTGCTGAATGATATAGGCATATTGTGTTGTTACTACAGGAAATTATTGGAGCCTGCAAAAGAAAATATGGACCCGAACCTTCTTCCTATTAAACAAATGCAAGGATTGCTTTCTTGCGGTGTAGCAAAAGGTTCGATTGAGGAAAAAAAATACAAAACAGTCAAACGCAATGTTGTAGAGGACTTTGTATCCAATAATCAAGTTGATGGCACTATAATCCAAGAGGCTCTTGATGTTAGTGGAGTTAGCAGGAAGGGATATATTTCGATTTTCCATGCGATATCCTCAACTTTGAAAGATCAAAGGATTAAACGAGTTTTACTGCCAAATCCAGCAACCGTGTGGAGGATAAGAGGTCATTTGAATGAAAGTATAGATGAATTTATTGGGCAATATATCCATATTGAAGAAATATTTCATGGTGGTAAAGGAACCACTGTGTATGATCCTTGGAACAATATATTTGTAGATCTACAACAACTTCAAAAAAGAATGGTTGAGTTTTATGGAATAACATTTGAGGAGTGCAAAGGCATTTTGAAATTTGTTATCAAATTGGATGAGTGTGAGGTTGTAAAGGAAAAGAAAATGGAAAGAGTTACTATTACATTGATGAATGGAGCAATTGATACATCATTGACTGAAGCGAGTTCGAAGTATTTTAGTGTGCAGTCAGAGAAACACATATGGTGGTTAGGCTCATTCCAAGTATGATCATTTTTTGTTTTATACTTGATTTTGGTCATTGTTTTCAAATCTGTTATAGAAATACTTTTGTTTTCTATAATCTGGCAGGTGAAGACCGAAGACCATGAAACACTAGATTGGGTGTTTCACCACACGGAAATACCAAGAATAATCAAAAGACAAGTGCAAGGCGAGAATCTCCATGTTGCGGGAAAAGGTGATTTTCAAGTAGAGTGGCACATGGCCGGGGATCTTAAAACACTTAAGTGCATGTATAACATTAGAAAAGGAGGCAACTCAAAGTCTCCTTGTCTTTACTGCAAAGAATCAGCTCAAGTAATGGATTCAAAATGGTGGAAGAGAGCACCTAATAGAGATAAAGTTGACCCTGACTTCAAGGCCATTCTGGACATTCCACTATGTAATGTTCACATCTGCACATTGCATGGTCTATGTCGAATTATTGAGAAATTGGTATTTTTATATATTGGATTTTCTTGGAAACTCCGTCCCAAAATAAATAGAAAGGATGCTCTTCAAGCATTGGAAAAAGTGTTATCCGATATAGGTCTGCATGGAGGAGATGTTCAAATCACAAAGGATTTTAAAAAGTCTACAATGGCAAGGAGGTACCAATCAAGCCCTCTATTGGTGGTGTTAAGGCAAGAAGATTCTTGTCTCGACCCAGACACAGTAAGCAAGTAAGGCAAGGTAGAACAGTTTCAAAGATTAATTATGGATTGTGGAAGCAAGTCCATAATGCTGTGAAAGATCATGAGGCAGATGGGGAAGCACGAAATAGGAAGGCAGAGGTGTGGAGGTCTCTTGATCAACTCTTCATGTTCTGTGACAAAGTAACATAGACAAAGAGTGATTACAAGAACTTTGAGGAGGCAATTAAACATTTTGGGAAGTCAATGAAAGATGCGTGGACAGCCTGCAATATAACTCACTACATGGTAAGGTTCTGTCTTTTTCTTTTACTTAAGTGTGATCCTCTTTTTTTTATTACCTACTATGCATTCTTATGTCTTACAGCATATCATATACAACCACCTTTCCTATTTTGTCAAAAAGTATGGATGCCCAGCAATTTGGTCTACCCAAGGCATGGAGAAGTCTCACTACATGGCACGTAATGCATTTTTCAGACACACACAACACTATGGAGAGAGTCAGAAGGCAAATAGTCTGAAGGAAGTCTTCCAATGGTTTTACCGAGGCATACTACAGAGGCTTCATGCTAAAAGAAAAGTTGCTAGCTCCAAAATCAAGCTTGCTTTTCTTCTAGCCCAAAAGCAAAGACGAAGCCGAGCTCTAGACAATTCAATTGCAGCAGAGAGACATAGACAATGGAGGGAATCAAAGATATTTAGAAACCATAAATGGACAAGTAAACATGAATAGGACTCATTTGTAACTTATTGGTGTTATGTCCACATGTTTTCAAACTCATTCAATAGAAATTTTTTTTGTGGAACAAGTGACTCTTGGTGTTATGCATGAAAAGTATTTCTTTTGTGAAACATATGATCTAAACTTAATACAATTTGTCCACAATTTCAAGATATTGTTTGTTTAATATTGAACGGCACCACTCTATGTAAATGTACAAATCATTTCATCTTCAACTTATTGTTCATTTATACAAGATCATACCAGATATCAAAGACTTTGTACAAATTAGTTCAAATTTAATATAATGTTTGTGCTATATTTGATGACTAAATCCTATTTCTCCCAGGGCCTGCCGATCGGAACTCTCTTTTTGATCTTGATTGGAGTCTTTTTCTTCTTTATTGGCTTGATGTCGACTGTTTGTTTATCAATGCTTGCCTCTGTTGCTGTCTGGGAGGGGTATCCTTTTCTTCAGCTGTCTCCACCTGTTCCTCTTCTTGGACTGTGTGGCCTGATGCAATCATGGGTGGCTCTCGAAACCTTATGAGCTGGTGTTTTTCATAGCCCTCCAAACATTTGGGCTCCTTAACACCACATGCTAATGCATAAGAAGTGTAAGACAAAAAGTAAGCAGCCCTAGAGGCCTGCTTATTCACATAATCTCCAAATATATCTATGGCAGACAACCTCTCTATCAAAATGATCTTTTCCTTTTGCCATGAAAGAACATGTCCACCTAAAGCCGTGGACAAACATTTTAAGAAGTAAACAATGGCTTCTCCATTGTTGCTCAATTGCCTATGGTAAATCAAGATCTTGGCACTTCCTAGATCATGAATATAATGAGCTAGGCCTGACATTTTGCGAAACCCAACCGGCCTACTTCCACTTGATCTCTGGAGGAATGTGTCATCCTCAATTTGTAGCTGCCACATATCAAAAGATTGGAGTGAGACAATACACAACCTACAAAAACAAAGTTAAGCAGAAGTCAAAGTATTTGATTTGAAGTACCTTCTCATTTTCATCAGCAACAAGCAGTTCATCTTTCTAAAGATTTATCCCTCTCCCCTCTTGTCCAGCCTCTTCTTTAGGCTTTTCTATGTATAGTGCTGAGAGATTCATAGCTTCTTGTGTGAGCTGGAAGGCAGCTTCATCTGGCTCTTGGAACTTTTCAGCCTCTTTGAAACAAAATGTAAGGGCCTCTACAGGATCAAAAATTGTTTCCAAAGCCAGTAGTGAATGGTCATCCTCTATGCCAACCTCCTTGTCAAGCCTTGAAGCCTGGGCAATAAGGGAAATGGCATAGTCCTCCCTCAAATTGAACATACACTCTATATCATGGAGGAAAACATAATCTTTTCCACCAATCAAGACACCTGGAAGCATGGGCACTGCATAGTTGCTGCTCTGAACATCAAAATCTTCAACTGGCTCTGCTCCCCTCAGAGTTTTGTTCCTCAATTGAACAAGGTCAAGAGCAGCCACTTGTAGCCCCTCATCCTGAAGGTTGATATCTTCTTCTTGCTCTGCCATTTCTGTGACCAAAGAAACATCCTCCTTTTCCTCTGCTTCAGATGTGTCTTCTTCTTCAATCTCCTGCCCTTGTTCATCCAAAGACTCCTGACTGAAGACAATGTACATAAGAAATGCCATGGTTTCCTCAAGCACTCTACACTTTCTGGTGTGCAAAGTACAGTTGAATTTATATTGATCAGGCAGGCTATCAAATCTTCTGTTCACATGGTACCTCAGCCTGTCATTGGAGACAATATGATTTATATGCACAAAAACCTTTTCTCCTTCCACAATTCTTCCTGCCTCTTTCAGTTCTTTGAAGGTATCCCAATAGTTTGAAAGAAAATCTTTGTGATGCTCCAGTACAGAGCTCATTGTGAACTCCATGTTGAAAATACTGTGGTATATATGGAAGTTACTTTGAGCCTTGCATTTGTGAAGAAACTCAAATAGGAGCAAATCTGGAGACTTGTCCTCTTCTGGTTCCATTTGTTTTGTGATGGAAGAATCAGCACTCTGCTCCAGTCTCTTCTTTTTGCCTGTTCAAAAACTTATATACTATGAATTCTATATGCTGACATATGCAATCAGTGAATGCATTGGATATCACGAGATAATTCCTTCATGACATCTCATGACTCACCTGGTGATTGCTGTGGTCTAATAATAGTAGCAGAAAAGTCCAGCTTCCTCTTGAAAGGTGGGGCTGGGAGCCAGCTGTTCCAAAGCAAAAACATTTCTCATCATCAAGGAAGAATTCCACAAGGCTAAAGATAGCAAATTAATGAGGTAGAAGTGAGAACCAAATCAGACACAGGAATTTGCAGCAAAACGCGATGGGAGACCATTTGGAAAATATAAAGCACTCTCCTCGCATTTTGTTGCAAATTCTCCAGTTCTGTTCATGTGCATGTCAAATCAAACACTAGGTTCATCTCACTGATTCCTGGACACTATGATCTCATATGCAAGAGAAATGCTGGAGCTGAGTGAAACTTTTCATGAGGAATGTGTCAACAACACGAATTTGCAGCAAAATGCGATATGGGCTATTTAGAGATTTATAAACCACTCTCCTCGCATTTTGTTGCAAATTCTCCAGTTCTATTCATGTGCATGTCAAATCAAACACTAGGTTCATCTCAGTGATTCCTGGACACTATGATCTCATATGCAAGAGAAATGCTGGAGCTAAGTGAAACTTTTCATGAGGAATGTGTCAACAACAGGAATTTGCAACAAAATGCGATATGGGCTATTTAGAGATTTATAAACCACTCTCCTCGCATTTTGTTGCAAATTTCTAGTTTCTATTCATATCCATCTCCAATCAAATTCCTGGGTGATTTACCACATTCTTGGACAGTATAAATTGAAAATGTAACAAGAAGGGTGGAGCTGAGTGAAGACATTTGGACATCAAAAATCCAATGGATGGAAGAAATATTTGTTAAAAAACATTGAAACCAATCTAGAATTCTGACCTTTTTTTTCCTTTTCCATGCTGTTGGAGTTGCACTGGTAAATCTCCTGCTCTTTCACTAGCTTGAACTCTGCACTCTAGGTAACCTGGAGATCTGGCAGTGGTAGTAGTCTTCAGGCAGGTTGCAGTCTGGATGGAGTGTGCTGGGTAGGAAAGGATCAGAGAGAAGGAAATGAAAGATGCGAGGGTCGTGGCAGGGATGAAAGATTGGGAGGCAGGGGAGGGAAGAGTGGTTGTGGAATTGATTATGAAATCATGAATGGCACAAGTTCCAAGGCATAAAGTGTACCTTTCACACATGCCAAATTTCAAACTCCAAGAGATCTGGGTCCCATCCACACGTGTGAAAAACGACTACATTCCACACGTGTGGGATTTAGAAGATGCCTTATTTGTATTTGCACTTATTTGTGGTATCCTGTTTCAGACCTCTTGCCCTCCAGTCTCTGCTCTCTTGCCTCCCTACCTCCATACTCTGCAACATCAACATCTTGTTCAGCAGCACAGGTTCATCCTCAGCACAGGTTACTCATCAGCAGCACAGCACATCCACAGATAGATTTCAGGTCAGTAACAATGGGTTCTCCCCTTAGACTCTGCAATCTTCTTGCCTACAATAGAAACAATCCATCTTGCATGGAAATGCATAGACTCAGTCCATATTTTTTTTAGTTTTCAAGACAGAGAAATCACTGTAGGAATGCAGATCTTCAAGTGTGATATTTGCATGACGGTAAAACTGTACTTATGGGTTCTTCCTTCAGTCTGTGCACACTTCTTGCCTTCCATAGACTCAATCCATCCTGCATGGTTATGCAAACACCTTCAAATGACCGAAGGCATATTCCAGCATGCTGCCTCATGAATTTGCAGGAAAATGCGAGGAGAAGGCCTTAGGAATTTCAAACAGCTGAAATCGCATTTTGTTGCAAATATTGAAATATTGCTTCATCAACCCTGTCATTCTGGTTTTGTGACTTCCATAGCTATCCATGGCTGTAATCTTCTTGCATAAACTCCATTCATACTGTATTTAGTTGTAGAGACAGAGAAATCACTGTAGGAATGCACCAGCATGTCATTTCAGGAATTTGCAGGAAAACGCGATTTGGATCTGTTTGGAATTTCAAACTCCTCGTATCGCATTTTATTGCAAATTTCTCTATATTGCTTCATCCACCCCTGTGATTGCCTTTTTTTTGTCAAAACATGTTCTCCATGTCTGAAATCTCTTTCCAATCCTTTGTATGCAGTTTTTCAGAGTGATGGCAAGAACCAAGTCAACTGCAAGGAAAGTTGGCAAAGGGCCAGGGCTTGCAGCAACAGCAGCTGGGGCAGGTACCAAGAAATTTAGTGTGCCTCCAAAGGGAAGAGTTGCACATGGCAGGAAGGGTAAGCCAATGAGCCTGCTCAAGCAAAAGGCCAAAATATTGAATCATGGTGCAGGTGTGCTAAGGGAGATCAGGAGGCAACAGAAAGCTATAGGCTTTGCAATACCCAAGGCACCTTTTCAAAGACTGGTGAGAGAAATTTGTGATAGTTGGAACCTTGGGTTCAGGTGGAATAGAACTGCCATTCTTTCCTTACAGGAAATGGCAGAGGATTACTTGGAAAAATATTTTGAAGATGCAATGCTGGTAGCAGCCCATGCTCACAGGGTGACTTTGATGGCCAAAGACTTCAACACTTTGTCCAGAGTGAGATGGAGGTATGACAAGCTTGTTCATCCTGTGGAATGGCAGGACATAAAGATGAGAGACATATTGCTAATTCCACCTACAAGGAAGTTGAAGGTAGATGAGGTAAAGGTTGTTAAGGTAACGCACTCAAAGAACACCAGAGGGAAGGCTGCTTATGAGGAGTCACTGAAGCAGCAAATAAAAGAAACAAAATCTGTTATAGATGTGGAGACTGGAAAGAAGGAGCTGCAGATACATAGAAGGTTGCAGGAGTTGGGCCCTAATGTAGTTGTCCATATTGAGGATGAAGTTTCAGTGAATGATTTTGACTTGACAAAACAATGCTTAGCAGCATTGGCTCATAAGAATGAGTATTGCTCAGATACTATCATGCTTGCAATGCTCTAGTAAGTGTCTATTATTTTACATTTTTTGCAAATCAATCCTCCTTGTACCTCC
Source organism: Dipteris shenzhenensis (assembly GCF_047967505.1). Taxonomy (NCBI): domain Eukaryota; kingdom Viridiplantae; phylum Streptophyta; class Polypodiopsida; order Gleicheniales; family Dipteridaceae; genus Dipteris; species Dipteris shenzhenensis. The sequence goes on along the minus strand of NC_141597.1, from coordinate 33,087,251 downwards.
TTTATAACCTACCCTAATTATTTTTTGGTCCTATGCAGCATGATGAGAAGCTGGCTTCACGTCTCTGTACAGCATACAGTCCATATTATTGATCCTACCATTTCTTCTAAATTAAGAGATGCAAAGGAGACTCCCATTAGTATTTCCAACTGGTTCAAACATTGCAATTTTGAAGTAATTGATGTTTTGCTACTTCCATACCATAGCAGGTATGTGGGTGACTACTTCTTTTAAGATTCTTCTTTAAGATTGGGAACTCTTGTAGCCTTTGATTTCCTTATGCTTTTTTCCTTATGCAGTGACCACTGGAGTTTTGTTTTTATTGACATCCAGTAGAAGCAATGCTTTCTATTCAACTCTCTTAAAAACACACACAGAGAGCTGAAATTGTAAGTGTTGTGTGTGCTTTTTGAACTTAAAACTTCATTATTTTGATATCATACTAACTAAATTATACATATTGCAGTTGTATTAGAAGGCTTTTGGATGCATTGGATCACTGTCCTCCCAATGTCTCTCTTTTGGATTCAATAGAGCCAATAAGTCTAGAGGTAAAAAGTCGTTCCCTCTACTGATGTCTATTAAATGCTATGTCTTTGAACTTATTGAATAATTCTGTTTTGTGCAGATGCTAACAGTTTCTAACATATCTTTCCAACTGTACAAACACCACAACAAGATGATTCAAGTAGCTGCGGATGGAGAGTGCTGATCAATGCAAAATATCTACTTTCAAGCTACTTTGAGAAGGAACAACCAGACCTTGTAAGAAAAAATAATTTCCATTTAGCTTGAAGATAATTCATAATGATACAAAGTGTTCTAAATTATCGTCTGCCATTGCAGATGAAAGAGGATAGCTTCAGCTCAAACTATGTACATAATTTTAGAGCTCATACAATTTGGAGGTTTTTGAGCTATGCCTCCCCCAAACCTATTGTACCAGCTATTGTGGAGTTGGGTGAGAGCTCTAAAGTATAAGAAGGTGTCATACACCTTGATGCCACAGATGAAGCACCTAATGCTGAGGACCAGAAGCCACAGGAGCAATCACCTAGTGCTGAGGAGGAGAAGCCACAGGAGCAAAGACCTGCTGCTGATGTTGTTGAGGAGAAGGTGGAGCAGCAGCAAAGAGATGCTCCTGGGGCAGTGGAGGAGACAATGGAGCAACACCAACATACTGCACAGGACAGGATGGAGCAGCAGAAAAAAGATCCTCCAAAAAATGTAGAGCAGCCTCTGGATCAAGCTGTACATAAATAGAAAATGGATGTCAGAAATATGTTCTACATATTTAACTAAACAGTTCTGTACAAAATCTTACTTGATTGAATACAAAACCTTTGTTTATGGAGTCTGTGTTATCTCAATTTTTAAATTTTCAATGTCTTTGCATTTTATTGAGCTCTCTCTTCTTTTGAGCAACTGCAAAAAAGCAATATGAATCAGAGTGGTAAATTAAACTAATAGCAATGCTTAATGAGACTAGGATAAATCAGATGGTGTACCTTTTTGTTGTTGTAGATAAATGAAAAGTCGTTTGAGATAGAACCTTCTGTCTCAAACAGAATGTCACTGCGCAATTGAGCTAGGGAGCAACATTCTCTTAATGAGATATTGACTAGCACATCACCATTCTCAACAACATCAATATCAAGAAGTTTATTTTCTGCACCAAAAGAATCTTCATCTTGATCCATTGGGACTAGTTTTGTGCCTAGCATTCGACTGCGCTTGTAATAAAAAGAGAAAATAAAGTTTTGTGATGCAACCATGTACTTCAGTTGCATAGAAGGTTGGACAACCTCACAAAACACTGAACTACATGTCTTCTTATCCCAACCTTTATCCAAAAATTGTGGCATGCATGTCGAATTTGTTGCTTTAACTGTGAACATTGTTTTTGAAACCTTCACTGGAAAGGTATTAAACAAGTCCACAAAAACTGTGAGAGGCATGCATAAAGAAATTTTTACTATCCTAGTGGCAATATTGGGCCTTAGAGCTTTCTGTACTTCTGTAAAAAGCTTCGCCCTATATGCCTATGTAACACTAGAATGTGGGTGAGGCCAATCCACTGAATTCCATGCCGGAAGGTCTTGTTTTATTAATACACCATGTGTGTTAGCTTTGTCCAGCAACTGATAAAAATGATCAGTAAAAAATATACCCGATTGAGCTAGCTCTGTTGCACATCGACCTTGGTATTGTTGTTCTCCTATCGATCCATGCAGAACATCTATAAATCCCAGAATACAATCGATGTTTTGCCATGTCTCATACGATGAAGGATATAAATTTGAAATAAAACAACATAAGAATGTCAATAAGCTAAGAGAGAAAGCTTCATCTTAAAAATCCATACACCTCGTAAAGAAAAAAACCACAATAGAAAAATATACAATTAGGCCTGTGTTGCGGAAGATTTTTTGGATAGTCTCGCAAGACAAGTTCTTTATGCATGTACACATGCTGAATCAAAACTTCTTTCACGGATATCTTCCCTCTGGTGATTTTAAAATCTCGTACTCTTCCCTTCCACGACGCCAAGAAAATGTTTTTTGTCTGGGGTCTTTTTCTTTTGCTAGGTTGCCTGAGCACCCATGCTCCTTTTGAAACACTAAACCTTTCCCAAGTTCCTTCCGTTTTGATTGTACTTGAATTCTCTACCGACGAAATAGAAGAAGCAGGTCGACGAGGTAAGGATGTTTGGTATAATTCTGCCTTCGTAGCATTATCATCCGCAGAGCGTCTTCCACAAGAACGGCCGTGGTTTTGATTCACCATGGAGATTTTCTGAATCTGTAACAATAGCAAAGTAATGTAACTAAGATAACAATTTGAAGTTTCAAGAAAGAGAAAGTGGGCAAACAAACAGTTGACGAGAAACATCTTACTCTACGCCAAACAGGATCAAGGGAGCAGTTTTGGAAAAGAAAGGCTGCTGCACAATGAGGCAATGGTGTAGAATGGTAGACCTTTCGAAGGAAAGGCGGAACATCATTTCAAAGTTCAAAGGAAGGTGGAAGCGGGAAGGCCCTTGTCAGATAAAATGTCAGTTTAGATTCTATCTTCTTGTCCAAAGATCTTGTGAGAATAAAAAACCAATCTCCACATTAATGTAGCATGCTTGTACCTACATAAAGTATTGTTTCTTTTTTCTATTTTCTCTTATTTTCATGAATTTTCAACGTTACGTTAGCCCTCTATTGATTGGTTGAGAGCTTATTTTCCAAACCGTAAAAGGCCCCAAAATGAGCTCCCTTTTTTCCTAATGCTTGTTGAAGCTCTAATGGAGTGTTGATGAAGCTCTGAGAGAAAAAGGTGGTGCCTCCTACCCAAATAACATAGTAGCATGTAGCAACCAATTCTCAAATTGGGTTGTTATATCCTTTTGCAATTGAAGGTCATTGTTCTCTTTCATGTTCTTATAGGCTCACTTACACGCCATGCATCTTTGCATAGTCTCCCCCCCTTGCCAAAGTAAAATGCATGAAATGCCCACACATTTGTGCTTTATTGAGTGCAAGATGATTACCATTTTGCCCTCTGGTTTCTTTCGCCAAGCTTCACCACCATATGTCAGAAGTTCATTCGACATATCTATAAACAAACATTCCTTTGCTCTGATGGAGCATTGATGAAGCTCTGAGAGAAAAAGATAGTGCCTCCTTCTAACCAGATAACATAATAGCATGTAGCAATCAATTGTCAGATTTGGTTGTTATTTACTATTGCAATCGAGGGTCCTTGTTCTCTTTCATATATGTACCCCCCATGTATATATACATGTGTGTGTGTGTGTGTGTGTGTGTGTGTGTATTTAGATTTAATAATCCCATCAATAAATGAATCATACAATTTATTCAATAATTTGGATAATAATAAAAAGTTGCATATAATACATGGATTGAAAATTTTAAGAAAACCAAAATTGACCTAACTTTGACTTGAGTAATAGGATTGGCAATATAATTTTTCTTTATATTGAGGTTGCAAATTTAAGCAAACAAATAGTACAAATGTGTCAAATCCATGAGGTAGAGTCCAAGCTCCGAGGTTAGGGTCTACTTATCTGCCACCATCCAAACCAACCAGTTTTGTTAGAACAATGAAGTTGAATTTGGGAAGACAGGTAATGCCTATATCCCGTGGTGGCTTGTTATCACTTTGCCAAAGAACATGAACAAACCTTTCAGAATTCTAAGAATTTTTTTTACTTTAATAAAACTTATCATAACTCACAATATCTAGAGGGAATACCACTAATGATAACTTAAACCAAGGAAAATGTGGCATAATAACTAGTTTTGTATGTGTGCATGTGTATGTGCCAATTTAACATATATTGAGGGTAGTCCACACCCAGTTGTGACATAAGTTTTAAAAATCCCATGGGGAGTAGTCCACACCCATCAGAGATCATCTCATTTCCTAACAGAACTATTCAAGGAGGGTGTTCCATATCCTTAATTGAATTCAAAAGCAAATCATATATGGTTATAAAATGATATAAAAAAGTTAGATGACCATAAACCATTTAAATCAAATCCTTAGTGAAAAAAATGCTTGCCAAAGTATATGGTCAAAAAGTCCTAAGAATTTTCAAAAGAAATGAATGACTAAAAAATAACTCCTATTCTAAGAAAGCAATGAGGGTTAACTTGGTACAGAAGTTAGAATAAACCATAACATAGGAGGCATAAATTACTTGCATAGTTAAATGTTAATATGAGTGTAAAGAAATAATAAATGAAAATATAATAAGAATTCAATAAAAAGTTAAGGTTACATAAGAAATTTATAAGGAAATTGTACGATAAATTGGTTAAGTTATAAAGTCAACTAAAATTATCATTTAATAAGAAATTTAAAAGGAATTGCTTTAGGAAAATTTTCTTACTTTAGGAGAAATGAAAAACATTAAATGAAAATAAAAAATGAGTAAGAACCTAAAATTTTAAATAAATAAATAAACAAATTACACCTAAACACAACATATATCATTTTTAACTACAAAGACAAATGAAATAGTACATAAATAATAAGGAAAGTATTGATCAATTTTTAGAGTTTTAAGAATAATAATATATAAAAATAGGGTACATATAAGGGGGAGGTAAAAAACAAATACATTAAATATGGTAATCAATCAAACAAAATAATTAAGATAAAATAAACCAATTGGAAAAAAGCAAAGTTAATGAAACGAACCAACGTGTGTTTGAAAAGAAAAGAAGAGCCAGGGCATAAAAGGCAAAGTGAGGGCGCAACACGACAACTCAAGGAGCCGAAGATCATACAATAAGAGCTGGGTCAAAGAGACAAGAACTTGCTAAAGAACCAGTCGGTCCCATGCAACCGGACAAGTAGTGAACCAAGAGAAAAAGCGACGCGCGAGAGGGAAAAAAGCGAGATTCTATAACTGCCAAGTAGGAGCAAGAAGCAAAAGAGACCTGAGAGGCCTGGGGGACTGAGGGAGAAGGAAAAAAAGGAAAAAGACGAAAGCTATACGCGAAGAGAAGTGACGATGATAAACTGGCAACCGCTGGGAGTAAAGAGAAACGTCGTATTAATTTGTAACAAGATCTCACAAAGTGTAAAAGTAGAGGTGGCTCAAAGGCAGAATACGTCCATGCTAAATACGTCCCCGCTGTCAAAGAGCGAACGCAGAGGCGAACGAAGTAAAGAAGGCAAGAACAAGTGCAACGTACAAATCCAGTAAAAATCCACGTTGGTAGGAGCAGTCGCGCAACGGAGAAGGCCAGTGTTGAGACGGCAACCTGTAGAGGAGAGGCAACAGAATGAAGAGCCAAAGCGAGATTTACGACCAGGGAGAAAGAGGCCACCGTTACGATCTGAGGGGGAGTTCTATTGTGGGTGTGTAATATAAAAGGTGGCAGAGGCTCTTGAAGCCGTTAAGAACGTCACTAAATGAAGGGGAGTTGCGCAAAAGATGGACACAACGAACGGCCAAGAGAGAAGTGGGGCGGTGGTACAAGGGAAAGGATAGTGGTACTTAGGTTAGTAGTATTATTGCTGCATTTTCTCAATTTAGTCTCCTCTTAAGTGCAAGGTTTAGTAAGCAGTCGACATCTCTACTGTTATACCACACAACAAAGTCAACCAAATTCAATTTTCGGTAGACAAGAACTCTGAAAACACCTGACTGAACCTGAGTCACCCTCCTTCTCGCAAGGGCACTCTCCTCTAGTCATGGTAGTCGATTCCCAAGAGCTTCTGAATCAGGGTCGTCCTTCAACAAGGTCCCCGCCTTTAGGCTCCCTCACTTGTGAGCCTCCTACTTGGGCTCTGATACCATGTTAGAAATTACCCAACGTAGGGTACGCACAACGGAAGACTAATAGTATTGCCCAAGAGCTCACACAGTGTGGTGTGAGGTGTGGAATCACAGACTTCTTAACTTAATGTGCATAGATGTGCAAGCCAGTAAATAGACAATGCTCAGAGACAAACATAGGAGCAACACTTTATATTTCCGTCCCTCCAGAAACTAGGACAGGATACAATACCAAAAGGTTCTCCTATTAGATGTCAAGCACTTCTAGATCTTTGAGCCCACGTGCTCCACCTCGAGAAAATGTAGACTCTCTGTCTAGAGTGATCCTCTCCACCTTGCTGTCTGGAAACCAGCCTCCCGTGAGCTAGGTCTACTGCACAAGGTACTTCTTTCTCCTCCTGAATGTAGGCCCAAAGGTAGCCCTGCTGCTGCTTCTTCTGCTAGTGGATTGGCTGCTTTAGATGATGTTGAATGAGGACTGAATGGCCCTCTTCAGGCCGAACAGGCTGCTGCAAAACCGCCCTAAAAGGGCTCTCATAACCAGGGCCCCTGGCCCACACAACTAGGGCTTTTGGCCCTCACTTCAAGGGCTGATGCCCTCCTATATACACAGGGTCCAGCCCCCCTCTGCCCTGCCATTTTCTAGGCATGGTAGGCTGGCTAGAACCAACCAACCAACCCTGTACCTGGCCGACCAGGCTGCTGGTAACCCCCGCCATGTTGTGCCTCTGCCAGGCCCTTCTCCAGCGCCGTACAGATCCGTACACCCTGCAAATGTCAGCACCATGTCATCACTTCCAAGGATCTGCACAGTCCCGCACAGCCACGCGTCATCACCCGTACTTAGAAATGCTGCTGTTCTGTACTGTTCCTTCAGGGATCCTCCTCTCTTGGCTGTGAGGTGCTGCCCATGTGGCAGCCCCCTCCCTCTCTTCTCTGGGCATCTTATGCCCTAGGTCTCCCTCCCCCACGCTCTCCTTATATAGGGGCAACAGATGGGGAGGTGACCATTCCAACATGGCAGCCTTAACAAGAAGGGCAATTTTTTATCAATGCCAACCAGGTATAAAAAATGAGTGATTGTCTGACAGAAATTTGCAAGTTACTAGCAAATTTGAAGGCAATATGTTGCAGTAGTAGGTTGATGGGGCTGGTCTTTCCTGGCAAGTCGGTGGCCTCAATCTACACAATGGGTAGTTGAACCACTTCTTTCTCCTGAATGTAGGCCCAAAGGTAGCCCTGCTGCTGCTGCTTCTGCCAGTGGAATGGCTGCTCCAGATGATGTTGAATGAGGACTGAATGGCCCTCTTTTATAGGCCCAGGCTCTGCTTGCAAAAACCAACCAGCAGCCTCAATCTGGCTGACCCAAACACGCCGACCAGGCTGCTGCAAAACCGGCCTAAAAGGGCTCTCATAACCAGGGCCCCTGGCCCACACAACTAGGGCTTTTGGCCCTCACTTCAAGGGCTGATGCCCTCCTATATATACAGGGTCCAGCCCCCCTCTGCCCTGCCATTTTCTAGGCATGACAGGCTGGCTGGAACCAGTCCTACCAGCCCTATACCTGGCCGACCAGGCTGCTGGCAACCCCCGCCATGTTGCGCCTCTGCCAGGCCCTTCTCCAGCGCCATACAGATCCATACACCCTGCAAATGTCAGCACCATGTCATCGCCCCCAAGGATCTGCACAGTGCTGTACAGCCACGCGTCATCACCTGTACTTACCTTGTTACAGGATGGGCCAACCCCCTTCGCATCGTGCATTGGTGTGTCATCTATGCTCTTCTTCCCCTTGTTTTGTCCCTTCTACTTCCCTTTCGTAGGGACCATGTTAGAGACACTGCTATTCCGTACTGTTCCTTCAGGGATCCTCCTCTCTTGGCTGTGAGGTGCTGCCCATGTGGCAGCCCCCTCCCTCTCTTCTCTGGGCATCTTATGCCCTAGGTCTCCCTCCCCCACGGTCTCCTCATATAAGGGCTTACAGATGGGGAGGTGGCCATTCCAAAATGGCAGCCTTAACAAGCAGGGCAATTTTTTTATCAATGCCAACCAGGTATGAAAAATGAGTGCTTGTCTGACAGAAATTTGCAAGTTACGAGCAAATTTGAAGGCAATATGTTGCAGTAGTAGGTTGATGGGGCTGGTCTTTCCTGGCAAGACGGTGGCCTCGATCTACACAATGGGTAGTTGAACCACTTCTTTCTCCTCCTGAATGTAGGCCCAAAGGTAGCCCTGCTGCTGCTGCTTCTGCTAGTGGATTGGCTGCTCCAGATAATGTTGAATGAGGACTGAATGGCCCTCTTTTATAGGCCCAGGGCCTGCTTGCAAAAACCGACCAGCAGCCTCAGTCTGGCTGACCCAAACAGGCGGACCAGGCTGCTGCAAAACCGCCCTAAAAGGGCTCTCATAATCAGGGCCCCTGGCCCACACAACTAGAGCTTTTGGCCCTCACTTCAAGGGCTGACGCCCTCCTATATATACAGGGTCCAGCCCCCCTCTGCCCTGCCATTTTCTAGGCATGGTAGGCTGGCTGGAACCAATCCTACCAGCCCTATACCTGGCCGACCAGGCTTCTGGTAACCCCCGCCATGTTGCGCCTCTGCCAGGCCCTTCTCCAGTGCCGTACAGATCCGTACACTCTACAAATGTCAGCACCATGTCATTGCCCCCAAGGATCTGCAGTCCCATACAGCCACGCGTCATCACCAGTACTTAAAGACGCTGCTGTTCCATACTGTTCCTTCAGGGATCCTCCTCTCTTGGCTGTGAGGTGCTGCCCATGTGGCAGCCCCCTCCCTCTCTTCTCTGGGCATCTTCTGCCCTAGGTCTCCCTCCCCCACGCTCTCCTCATATGGGGGCTTACAGATGGGGAGGTGGATGGCAGCATTAACAAGCAGGTCAATTTTTTTATCAATGCCAACCAGGTATGAAAAATGAGTGCTTGTCTGACAGAAATTTGCAAGTTACGAGCAAATTTGAAGGCAATATGTTGCAGTAGTAGGTTGATGGGGCTGGTAAGACGGTGGCCTCGATCTACACAATGGGTAGTTGAACCAGAACTAACTCAACGATGTAGACTGAGCTGAACACGAATCAATCTCTTCGGCAGTGTTGAGCCAATGCCAAGCAGGGAGCCAAGTTTGAAAGTCTGCTCTGATACAAATGGATAGACACAATGCTGAAGCTACATGCTCACAAGATTGACGTGACGGGAGGTTGGGGATAGAAATTGAGCAAGTACACAAGGCTAGAGGTGGGGCCATAATTTATTCATGTTTGAAGCCTCTTTTACGCAGAGAAGACACTTCCCATGTGAAATCAGCAGACTCCTAAATCAGCTCGTCTTTCCCTTGATCCTCTCCCTAAATCACTAAATCACACTACTCACATCTACTCTCTCTCTCAGACACACACACATAAAAACCATAAACTTAGCACTAATATTTACATCAATTACCATCCACATTACCACACTATGATCTAACACTAACTACCATCGTGAACCAAAAACATAGAAATGATCGATGGCCTAAAATCAAGATCCTTTTGTGAGCTGTCATTTGGGCCCAGTGTCATATTCCAATTCCTGCCAAGATAAAACACACGACACTCTAGGGCATCTTGTAGCTAAGTCTAGAGCACCACTCTATCCCTAGAATGCCATGACCCGTAAACAGAGCCTACAACAAGAGGGCAGGTCCCCAGAGCATCACATGGCCAGACCACTCCCACAAACTTCCAATACTGCTTCACAAAAACGGTCGCTGCTCCTGCTCCGCAAAAAACTATGCTAAGCTATAAACATCGCACTCAGCTAGTCTACAAAATGCTCTGCAACCTTTGCTTCCTAATAAAGAAGGCATTGGGAAATAATAAGCACAATTAGCCCCATGAATATTCCAGGAGCAAATACAAAAATTTTGGATACGGGGAACCTTCATCACCACCATTACTCATCATATTTAGAATTAACAAGCTCCTGAATATCCCTATCACCCACCAATAGAAGAAACATCTTGCTACTAGAGCACTGACGTGCAGCATCCTTGGTTCTCTTAACATTAGCCTTCGAGCCCACCGAAGGAGGAACCAACTTTAAACCAAGTAACTGAACATAAATCAATAGAGAGGAATCCTGCAACACTCCAGATTTAGAAGACTCCTTTTTCTTGCCTCGTAACTCCCGAAGGCCAGGTCTTTCGAGGCATAAGCCCCACCAGTATCCTCTACCTCTTACCTAGAACTAATAGAGGTAGAATCCAGCAGCATCTGACCCTGCTGACATGAAGCTGGCTCCAAAACCCAGCCTGCATCTGGTTGCCCCTACCCAAAAATGTACATTGTTGGAGAAATGGTAGGCACAGTACCAAGAGCAAAGGCCAAATGATCCAAAGAGTGAAATAACCAAAGGGGAAACTCTATAAATGGAGCACACACGGGGCGCTCAGAGGTAATGAAATTATCCGAAGAAAACAAATGCATCCAAGGAAGAGGAAGCACCATCGTGCCCTTGAATGCCATCGACTGATGGCACAATCACTCTCTGACCTATTTTGAAGCTACAACTACTAGATAACCCCTTGCCCACAAACTATATAGACTTGGGAGTGCAAGGAATGTGAAGAGCAAGTGCAGACCGCCTCTTGATGTCCTCATAAATGGGCAATCTACTAGAAAAGAAGAGATACACCCACAAGAATCCAGTCAAAAATGTCATCCAGCACATCTCGACCACCACCGAGTGTTTCTTCTCTAGCAACTCATCATGTTTGGTTTGAAGGGCATCTCTTTGCTGAATATCCAACTAAGGATCTTAACTAGCTCTTCATCTCGTCGAGCAACATCCTCTCCTTCCACTTTCATAGCATAATGAAGTTGCTCCCCCGAGGATCAGTTACATGAGACCCCTCGCGGAGGAACTAAAGCACGGCCACTGTCTGCCCTTCAATCCTTGCACCTTGCTCCCTAAAAACCAATAACGTAGGCCCCTCAACTTCCTCGATACTCTTGTCCTCCTCACTATGAATCTCTTCATCTGAACCTCGCACAGTCCTAGCATTAAGGTACCCAAATCATTGGATCTTGGTAAATCCGGTTAGGTCTTGAACATTCATCTCAACCTTGCCCTTTCCTAATAATCCGTGATGTATCTTCATTCCTCCTCCCACCTCAATTATTCGGCTTTGTGAAACCACTAAAGAAGGAAGCAGAAAGCTCTTATACCTCTTGCTTCTCCCTCAAGCCAAATCTCTCAGCTTCTATCAAATTTCAATCTTCATTGTGCTTTCTTAGGTCCAATATCTGAAAAAGAGTGCACGAGTGTGTGTGGGCACTGCCACCTCAAGGGAGAACAATCCTGCAAGTACAACTACAGGCAAGCCTATTGACCATCCATGCACTCGTGGTTCAGCAAAAGACTGGCGGATGCCTTGAACTGGGTTGACCGTTGGCATTCAAAAGTCCCAACAAGAATAGTATGGTCCAGCAAGATACTGATGGATGCCTTGCACAAGGTCGCCCCATGGCCAAGTGACTTGGAACCAGACTGTCAGCAGATCCAATACATGATTAATTATAAACATTATCTCAAGTCCCATTAATTGACCAATTTTGTATATATACCAAAATGAACAACCGGAAGCAACCCCAAAACAACTGCTTAAGAATAACCCCATGAAATGATAGACAAATCGAAAACCATATCCCTTATGACATGCAGCCTCTCCTAGGGGAGGAAAAGCACTAGAATTAATAACGTGGACCAAAACCATGCAATAGTTTTGGCAATGAAGTCATGATTTCTACTGCTATAGAAAGTGGCCAAGCTGTCTCCTCTAAACAAATTGACGGTTGGCATCAGACGTAATTTAGCCTAACGTTCTCTTCTGGGCAGCCTGTCCATGCCGTTCAATTTTTTCAACGAGCACCAATACAGGTTCAGTCACATAAGCTATTCCTCCTGTGGGGGGAGAAACTGAGTCCACCAGGCACCAGTATACTTGGTGTAGGGTGCTGTCCATTTTTCTGGCTTGTCGAAATTCAGATCAACCGGATTCGACTTCAATGCCTCTGTGACCGTCTCGGCCTCGATTTCTCCCCTAAGAACCCGGTCAAGCCTTAGCTTCATAAACCTGTAACACATCAGAGAGCTTGTTAAGATCAGAAACATCTGACGAACAAAAACATCAGTGAAATACATTTAATCAGCAAGCAGCTTACGTTATCCAGAGATAATCCGTCGAGACCAGAGCGACGGCAGGTCTTTTTAGGCGCTTAGTTAAGCCTGGGAATTTGTCGAGAAACTTGGGCTCGATAACAATCCAAAAGTCCTGCTTTCTATTGCGCTCGCCAAAGTTCCTTATTCTCTCCTTCATTAGCTCTTGGAAATGCTCTTCTTCATCCAGCATGAACTTAGCATTGGCAACGAGGAAGTGGTACTTCGTCTTCTGTTCAACGCAATGAAGCGTGACATTTGTCTGAGTAATTAAAATTCAAAACATACATAAAAGGCACAGGACGCCCAACAGCCAAAAAAACAGGGGAAAAGACGAACCTGAGCTGCGCCCGTTTGTTCTGATGCCTGAGTGATAGACTCGTGAGTAGCAGCCAAGGCGCGCAGGGGGTGGAGACGCAAATCTCTTGCAGAATCGCTAATGCGGCTGGAGGTGAAACGAATGCTGATGCTACTGCCATAGGCTTCAGCTGAAGGAGAAGGAGAGACGGACAAGAGGACACGAGAGGGTTTGGGAGTGAAGGAGTCGTGGCGATGGAGGAGGCGAGAGGGCGAGAGGGAATGGGAGGATGCGGAGGTCGCCATAGCCAGCAAGCTCTCCAACAGCTAGCGAGACGAGAGCTTCACTGCAGTCAGCAACCCAATTAGCCTTATCATCATCATCATCCCCTTTGCCCTTTCCTTTGGAAGCGTAACGTAATATTTCCAATAACTTGTAAAAGGGAAACTATAGGTGTACATTGGAACCAAACGAAACTCGCCAACTCCTAACTATATTCTAAGTAGCTAATAATAAGCCAATTGATCTAACCGCTTAAAATGTGCCACATGGTTTCGTAGGATTTTAGAGTTTCATAATACTCTCGAGTGCTGGCTAAGTAAAGAGAAACAGAGGAGAACAAGGTGAATGATATCTCTATCATTCATTAGGCCTGCCTTTGTGAGTGAAATGCCCACCAGAGAGTATAAAATTGGAGGAAAAGGAAGAATGAGATTAAGAGTGTGTAAAGAGGAGGAGCAAATGCAAATTGCCCAAATCATCAATGCTCTACAAGTGCACCAACCACACATTAACACATGAGAGACCATAAATAATAACAATGATTTTATTTTTCCCATCTCAAAACCACAACTTTCACTAAGGCCTACCCATGGCAAGCCAAAAAGCAAGTGAATGTGAAGGAATATGGGGAAAGGTAGATAAGTGAAAGAGAGGAGAGAAAAGCGGTAAAAGAGGAGCGGGGGGGTGCGCGGGGGGGGGGGGGGGGGGTTAAATAAAAGTAAGGACTTGGGTGCCTATTTTGGCATGAGTAATATAAAGGTGGTGCCATACAAGAGACAAAGAGAGCCTCCATCTTTAGAGAGTAATACCTAACAAAAGATAAACGTTTATCGTTGTTGGGCCATGTCGTTGTTCTTAAGCACATCCTTCTCCCTACTTTGGTCTTTGTTTGTTCGGTGCTACCTTTTTCTGATGCCTACCTTGCAAAGCTTGATCGGCTGGCCAGGGACTTATGGTACGGTATATGGCGTTCCTTTGCATGGTCCTTTGCTATAGCTTCCCACTTATAAGGTGGTCTTGGGCTGACATCTACGGCTTCACATAGCCATCGATTGTGTTGCAAATGGGTGCTTTGTCTACATTCTCACCCACCGTGGGCAAGTATTGCTCGGCATCTCATGCAGACAAGTGGTGTCTTGGGCTTCAGGGGTCACTGGCAAGAACTGCCTTTTTGTCCCTTTCCAATCGAGATTTGGTCGTCAAATTTACTCTCTAACTTAATTGGGGTATGGAAGCATGGACTACGCAATTACAGATGGCAAGGTGCAAATATGCTTAGAGATGACGCCTCTTTGTCTCTCAACTTATGGTTCAACTGATTTGCGTTCTCGACTAGCATGCCACCTGTCACGATTAGCCCAAGAATTTCAAAAGGGCTCTTTTTGCGTGGTTTGGTCACTTGGTTTGATCTTTGGGATGTTGGAAGACAAAATTGGATTCCTATTGATACTCTCATGTGCATCTATCAACTTACCCCTCGCGAATCCAGCTTCATGCACGCTTTTCTCACCTTCGTCAAGGAGGATTGGCCTTCAACATCAACCTACATTGATTCTCTGAATCTGAGTTTCTGGGTGAACAAGAAAGGGAACAATGCTAGTCACGTTCTGCTTCGAGACTTTTCCAACAGCCAGATGAATCCAGTCTTGCTCACGAAGTTAAAACTTCATAGAATGCCTTTGCTCCAAGAGATAATGTGGCAATCTAGGATATGCGCCTTCATTTGATTTGGGGCACAACTTTCTCCGATATCCTTAATTTTGCCGCATGGAAACTAATAATCTGCAAGTACCCAAGGTGTGACAGGATTTCTAAATGGTGTTCGAATATCTCTCCTTTTTGCCCACTTTGTTGGATTGCTGTTGAATCCCACGTCCATCTATTCTAGAGTTGTCTCCTCATATGCCCTGCTTGGTGATCCATTTTCCATTGGCTAGCAAAGTTTCATGTATATGTTGAGCCACGTTGGAAGGTAGCTTTTTCGTGAACGAATGACAGAAGTTGAGCACAAGATTTTGGTCACCACATGCATCTGGAGGATCCGGAATGCAACAGCCTTTGATCATTTACCGGTTCATGTTTCAGCCTCCATTTGGTCTTATTTGAAGATGGAAGTCTCTAGGGTTTTAAAATTTTATAGCGGCGAATTTACTAAATTCTAGTTTGCTGCCTTTGTCTTAGGCAGAGTTTAGAATTTTGCGCTTTGAGCTGTAATCCTCTTTCTTTCTTTTAATTTAAAATATCTTTTTGCTCGCAAAAACCAAAAAAAACATTTAGGATCTCCATAAGAGGACAAACAAAAGACGAACATTTAGGACCTCCATAAGCAAACAAAAACCTTAAACCCTAACACATTAGAAGCCCTTTAACTACTACTAACCCACACTTAAACCTCATACTAGCCACAATTTGCATGGTCAAATTGACCAAATGAACTAACATCAAAACTATGGACCTAACTAGCAACTCACTAACAAGACATCCCTTAGAACCCTTGCAAAGCCAATGAGGTTGTGTTCATAGTTCAAGCAAGACGAATGGCTAGACATATGGCCATCAGGACTGATGCTCACACTGTGCAGCGATGGTTGATTCGTCTACAATGTGGTGGACCACAAGGGCATCCAATCGCAAATCGACGCCCATCTCTTGCCCAACCCTTGTAGGCTGACCAACTATTTTTGCATGAGTTGTTTGCAACAACTGTGAAGTGCATGCTCTTCATTGGTCCACCTAGGATGGTAGTTCCTCACATATCATTTCGAAAGATAGCTGCCACCCAATGTGAACTTGTGTAGTCTCAATGGTGACTCACGTGTCGTGGCAATCTTGAAGGAATGCCGATAGAGCCTCCGCTCAAGCTACTCCTTGTGAGAGCATTACAAAGTACGAGCCATCCACAAGTGTCACTCAAGCGGCTCCCAGATTGTTACAATGTGTTTCCATGAGAGAAAGTGGGAAGGGGGAGAAGGGAGAATAGAGGGAAAAGGGAAGATGGGAGAATAGAGGGAGGGGGAGAGGGGAAGGGAAGAATGAAGGGGGATGGAGTGGCAAACACAAAGGTACTACAAGGGAAACAAGAGAACACCGAAAGACACTCTTGGAGAGAAGAGGGAGCTTGTATTCCAAACTTGTGCATACAATAATGGAGACCAAAGTCAACCATTTGGCCTTTTACACAAGTCACCTTTTGAAGGGGAGGCCAACCCTTTCCTTATACCACTCTCTCTCATATCTCTTTTGTTCCAACCACTTGGGCCCATATGGCACCAAGGCATTCTCTCGACCTCCTCTCATCTTCAAATGGCTCCTGTGTTATCCATATGCGGGATCCAAATGGCTCTTGTGTTATCCTTGCCAATTTGGATGGTCCAAACGTCTACCTCTGTGTTAAGCCATTTGAGGCTCAAAACCCGCAGGAATAGGTCAATGTTGAGCCATTTGCGGCCTAAACCCCATCACCGTGCTCCATGGCTATAGTTGTTAACATGTCCCTGTTCTTGTTGTGTTGATCTGCCGCCCTCGAATCAGCCACGCTAGAGTAGGCAGGTGGAGAGGATTGTCTAGAGGACTGCATAGTGGTCCAATTGGCGGGGGGTGATCCGTGTGAAGTATGAGCAGAACTTCCAAAAGTGGGTGGCCTGCATGTCCTCAAAGGTACAAATGTGATGGCCATGGAGGTTTCGAAGGTAGAGGCGGAGATCCTGGAACTAAGAGGGGCCGATGTCGGGGTTGAAGACAATTTGGTTGTTGAGATTATGGAGCTTGCCGTCGATCAGCCAACTGTGGGCGAGGAGATCACAGAGGAGCAAGAGGATGAGGCGGTTGAAGTGGACCACTGCAACGACTACGGGTCAAGAACAAAGCCGTAGGTATCGTTGAATGACTAGAGGTGGAAAAAAAATCCCTCCTGAGTCATTTCCTTGGGAAAATTGTACTTCGAGTAGTTGGAGCAAGGTGGTACTCGCCACATGTGCACTTCAGATGGGTTCACCACCAGTCGTTGAAGGACTCGGTAATGAACTGAGTGAGGGGGCAAACTTTCATAATTTTGTAGAGGTGGAGGTGAGAGCCTTTGAGCTAAGCCTTCCAGTGATGTGTTAGGGCGCAGTCGGGCAAGCCTTGGAAGGACTGCAGATCGGGTCGCCATTGGATATCTTCGGACAAGGATGAGGAGGGTGCTGGAGGGACATCATCGTCATCCATGGGCATAGATTCCTCCTCAGTAGTCCCTGCAAGGGACGGATCAATGGGCGTAGGTTCAAAATTCACCGGCTTCAAGAGCGTGTTGAGTGCCTCATTCAGAAGGTCGATAGCAGCGTTGGAGGAGATAGATTGGGAGGTCTCGTGCTGTGCAGAGCTTGTGTTGGAGGCATTGGAGGAGTACTTCGGGAGGTTTGTGCAAGGTAGAGGGGGCGGGATGGGATTGGCGGGTTGCTGGGGGGGGTTGGGTGGGATCTGTAGGAGGTGGCTATGGAATTTCGGTGGGGGGGGCGGTGGTGTTGAAGACAACTATGGCTTCCTGCCCTTCCTCCTCGATGACATCTTCAGGGTAGGCTACATGGATAGTTTCAAAATTGCTAACCAGAGACTCGAGAGAGTCCTGGAGAGCTTGTAGCACCCGGTTATACAAAATGATTATGCCAAGGGGATGGTAGGCGGTGGAACAATATGCAACTAGCTGCCTTTGCATTTGGACAACGGAGGCCTAGCCATAGGTCTACATCTAGTTGGTGTCGCTTGGAGGCTATCGGGAGTGCATACCCATGGGCTAAGTTTGTCGGGCTTCGCTAGCTGCATCACTTCATCATCCTATGGATAGTTTGTGGACTCTTTGATGACCCGACACCACGCGTGGAAGTTGAGTAGGATGGGGTGGGCAGCTAGGGTCTGAAGATGCAATTTTCGGGATTGCGGGCGAAGGATGGTTTGGAGTGCATTGGGCGGAAGAGGGGCGGTGAGGTCTATGTGGAAGATCAGGTTCTATGCACAGAGTGCATCGAAGTGAATTTAAAGTGTTTGGGGGAACGGTGTGTGGGATGAGTGTGTAAGTGGCGAATTGTGCAAAGACCTCTTAGTACATCTCAAACTCCTACTGCCCCCTATCTTCCAATGTCGATTCCTCTGGGCGGCCAGAGGTGCACAGGCTCTCGTTCTCTTCTTGCATGGTGATTGTGAGGGTGCGCTCTTGTGCTAAGACATCTTAGAGGGTTTGGATCTATCTGTCGGATCCCTCCTTGAGTCTAGCTTACTGCTCCTTAGCTTGCGCCCTGTGTTCTTATGTGGCACGAAGGCTGGTTTTGCCTTATCCAACTGGTCCATGAGGGTTTGGACCAGGGATTCACTGGTAGAAAGGTCATCCTTGAGCTTGTTGGTGAGGGAGACTTCCAGCCCTTCGGCCTTGGCCCGTTATCTCTTTGCTTTGTTGAGGGAAATTTGCCTTGTAGCTTGTGCGCATAAGCATGTGGATGTCACGTGCACTGAGTTATGCCTGGAGGAGAGAGGATGATAGCTAGGAGGTGTTCTCTTGACTCCTTTGCAAAATTGTTCGCGCCACCTGTGGGAGCTGGGCCATCGCATTCATCAACAACTGGAGCTCCATCTGATCGACATGTGAGAGCTATTCGGTTGACATGGTGCTGGGGTGCGCTCCAAAATTGGAGGGCTTCTATGAGCCCGACCCATGGGGATGAAGAGAATCCAGTGATGAAGGAGGTTGTCTCTTGGGGTTGGGCGGAAGTTGAGGCCGAGACTTGGGGAGGAGAGGGGGTGGTTTGAGTACCTTGGGCTCCAGGGTGGAGGCCAATGTGGATAGTATGGTCCCCATGGAAGTCGTCGACCTTGATGGGGTCCTAGGTGGTAGCCTTGCCCTTAGAGAGCGGAGCGGCATGCTCGAGACGCGGTGCTTCCTTCTAAGGAATTCTTGCACTTGGCGGTCTTCATATTGGGTGCATAGCTAACTGTCTAGGGGTGCCTGAGCAAGACAGCTGGAGGGGGTGGTGCTCGAATCTATCCTTGGTCGTTTAGGTACAGCCACCATCTCCTCTTCTTCTGTGGGCACAAGTCCTGTGGATGCTTTGTCGGCCAGCCCATATTCGATCAGCGGTTGAGGCTGTAGCATGTGGTAGAGCACCGTCATATATAGCATGGGGTTGCCGAGGACCTTGCCATGAGCTTTCCGCATCTAACTGCATAAGTAATCGGCCCAGTTGGTCACCTGTGGCACTGCCAATCTTGTGAGGATGTTGGGCACGATTGATTGGTGGTGGTTCGTATGCTTGCAGCCACCACTGAAGCAGACCTGCCAATTTCTCCAACTCTGTCTTGGGGATTTTGGAGAAGTGGATGCGGCCCTTGCTCTTCTTTCGGTTGTCATAGTTGCAGATCTGACCGAGGGCTTTGTGTAGCTTTTTCTTCTAGGAGTACTTTTTTGCAATGACGTGGAGGCTGAAGGCAGCACGCACCACATCCAACATTGAGGTGGTAGAAGTGGGGGGTGCTTGTTGCGTCGCGGAGGATGCCGACCTTGGTGTTCAAGTTGTAGGCTTGGAGGAATTCCTTGAGTACCTTAATGTCAAGGTGACAAGGAAAGGCAGTCCACAATGGGTCCAAGGCATGTCAGTGCTAGGGAGGCTTGCACTACTAGTAGTGGCCTATTGCGTCAAGATTACCTCCTCTTTTTGCAGTTCCTCTATTGGAACATCAGAGGGCATCCAGATTGTCCCTGAGGGTGTACTTATATATATATATATATCAGAGGGGCCAGTGGACTATGGATTTGGGGGACAGAGGCTGAGTTTCATTTCCAATTCGAAGAATTCGTTGTCGGGATCCGTGGCCTTTTATAATTTTTGGTATCCCTACGGCCGGGGGGATAGCATAAGGCGACGGGTTGTGGGGATAGGAGCTATAGCAGCAGGTCGTGGGGATAGCAAGAGATAGGAGGAAGGCGATGGCCATGGGGATACAGAAAAGGCAATGGCCGTGGGGATACAGAAAAGGCAACAGCCATGGGGATATAGAAAAGGCGACGGCCGTGGGAATAGCAGATGTCAAAATTTGAGAGAGAGGAAAAAAAGGGGGGGGGTAAAGAGGGAATGAAGGGAAGAGGAAAAAAGGGAAAAAAGGAAAATGCGTGCGAGGGGAAAACTGGGGTGAATGGACTAGGTGATGCATAGACTTGTGAGGTCAGCGTGCAAGGATCCAAAACACAAAGAAAATGCATTGAAAATGTACTGGCCATATTCACCTAATGCTAATCGTGAATGAGTGGGTGCATTGGGATACCAAGGACTCGTGAGCCTACCATACAGACTCACCTAGACCTAGATTGGATGATTAGGTGGAATGCAATGGAGATGAATGTCGAGGAGCAGCAGACCACATCATCAGCCAAGTAGAGCACGCGTTGAGTTTGTACATCATCCTGGTTGTCAGGTGTGCCCCATCATTTGCTGTGTCCCCTTTGATGGATCTCTCTTGGGGTAAGGCATGTGGGTTCTTGTGTGGCTGTAATCAGGGTGGAAACAGGTTCTTGTGGTACCGCAACCCTTGATGTGGTAGACAGATTATGCTCGGGTAGCACCGTCGGTGCTCTATTTAGAGTAAAGTGCATGCACACAGGCTTGGAGGAAGGTTCTTGTGTAACTACCCCACTTTTAGGGGTCAGTTCTTTTGTTGCTTCCTCAGGAGCCTGAGTGACCTTCTATTGAGTTGTACTATTTGTGGAATCATGGCACTCCGTGGGCTTGAGGGCTTGTTCGTTGCGTTGGGCTCGAGGGTAGGTTCTTGTGGGACTGCATCCAGAGGTGACACAGGTTCTTGTGTTACTACCTTCTGAACCCCAATGAGTTGGGATTGCGTATTTGATGTCGTTGGAAGTTTGTGGACCCAAGTGGCTCACTCGCCTTGGTAGTAGTCTTGGGCTTTTAAGAGCTTCGTCGTCACAACCCACCGCTTGTGAGGCCGTTGTGCTTGGAGTGGTGAAATTGTCCCTTGCAGTTGAGGAAATTGGTGGCATCGAGCCCTTCTTGTGGATGGGATTGCCTGTGTTTGTGCGGGCCAAGAAGGGATCTGAGACCCTTCCCTTACTTAGGTCTTCCAGGGCGGTTGACTCCTGTTGAAGTGACGTTGTGCACAGAGGATGGCTTTTTATACCTGTTGTTCATGACATTTCTATGTGGGCAGTAGGGGTGGAAGAGTAGCTTGTGGCATGCCTTGCTATCATTGCGATTAGAACTTCGCGTTGTCTCGGCCTAGACTTCCTTCGAGGGTCGGAGCTAGGAGCGTTGGGGGCTGCTGTTTACAATTTCATTGCCTTTTGCGGGTGGTGGTACTATGGGGGAGGTGGGACAAACTTCACAAAGCAGAATTACTATAGTTCTCCCCCCGTTCATGAGAGTTGCTGTTTGAGCCCTCTAGTCAATTTGGCAATTCACAGTATGGCACCAGGTCCTTCCCAATATCATATGTTTGTCGATCGCGTCTATGGAGAGAACATAAAAATGAATCTCTACTTCTTGATGAATAACCATTAGTTTCAAGTCCACATACCCCAATGTGCTTAAGAGTTGACCGTTGATTGTGTAGACTGAGGCTGCAGTAAGGTTTAGGGGTACCTGCAATGCTTCTCATACTTCGTGGGAGATGAAGTTATGGCTCACTCCCAAATCCGCGAGTGCCTGGATGCGTAAGCTCGGGCCTTGCAATTGGACATTCAACCTAGTTGGATCTACCGTTAGTTCATCAGTCGCCTGTCGGCGGTTCTGGATGTTCAAGTGTTGCCTTAAACACGGATGGCCTGGAGGGTCTATAGGGTGAGGGGGTCATAGTATCTTTTCAATTTTCTCCTGTTGAGGTAGCCATCCATTTCCACTCTATCCAGGGTAGCTATTCGGCATGCGCCTTGCGGAGTAATCTCTACTACATGGTAGGGACCCATGTCCCTGTATTTAAGTTTACATTTGGTGTTGCAGATGCTATAGAGAAGTGTGAGATCTCCTTCCTTGAGGTCCTTGTTCTGGAGGTTGCGATCGAACCATTTTTTGCGCCGTGCCTTCTCCACTCGGAGGCAATAGGCTACACATAATGTCATTTCATCTAGCCATTCGAGATCTATTAAGTGCTCTGCCAAGGCATTTTTGGTGAGCCTTTCTTTGACCGTGATGCGAAGGCTGGGCACTACATATTCCATTGGCATAACTGCTTCCACCCCAAAGGCTAAGCTAAAGGGGGTGTAGTTCATGGTCACTTTGTAAGACGTTCGGTAGGCCCACAATTCAGCAATGAGCTTGTGTTTCCGGTCAGTATGACTGGCTTCCACAGTGTAGGTTATAATCTTGCAGCATGTCTTATTCGAGCTCTTAGCCAAACCATTTGTCCTGGGGTAGTATGGCTTTGACTTCCTATGTATGATCATGAATTTGCTAGTCAGAATTGCTATAGTTTCATTGAGGAAATGAGTTCCTTGGTCACTGACCAATTCTAAGGGGCACCCAAACCGTGTGATGACTTGTTCGTATAAAAAATTTGCTATGGACTATGCATCATATTTTCTTATGGCTCACCCCTCCACCCATTTGGTGAAATAATGTGTGGGCTAGGATAATGTATCTGCCCCCTGTTCCTCTAGCGGTTGGGCTTATCGGGCCAATAAAATCTATGCCCCATTTCTCAAAGGGATGATTTGTTAATATTCCTATTAGGGGCATCATGTCCGCTTTATGTGGGATTTGCACTCTTTGTTGGCAAGGATCGCATCGCTTGATAAACATAGCTACATCTTCGAAGAGAGTTGTCCCCAACACTTTACGTGCCGTAGCGTCAGTGGGCGAATTGACCACCTACTATCCCAGAATGGGCTTCTTTGAGCATGTCAATATATTCGTGCTTGCACACGCACCTACGCATGATGCCATCCTTTCCCATGCAGTATAGTTGGCCTGCAATTAGCTGATATGGTGCTCCATCCTTGATGAGTTTTCATGCTCTATCCCTCTTGAGGGCTTTGTCTAGAGGCAACCTATTTGACAGGTAGCCTATTTCAACTGCCCATTCTAGAATTGTCAATGAGGAATAGGGGAGGATCTGGGAGGTCGTCCTTGACTCTCATTGGGGCATCCCCATTGGGAATCCTTGAGAGGTGGTCGGCTAGGATGTGGGTCTTTCCTTTACGTATTGTGATTGTGAAGTCAAACTCCAAAAGGATTAGCATCCACCTTGTGATGCGTCCTGTCATGCAGGGCTTGTTAACCAAATACAGTAAGGCTTGATGATTTAAAAAAAAGGAAAACTTGTTGGCTAACAAGTAATGCCTAAACTTCTTAACTATGCAGACCATGGCCAAGATTTCCCTCTCTGTTGTCGTGTAATTAACCTCGCATCATTTAATTATCGACTAGCAAAGTACACTGGGTAGTCCAAGTTGTACTCCCCTGATTGGGCTCACACACATCCGATGGCAAAGTTTGGGGCATCTATGTGGATGTGGAATATTAGATTCTAGTCTGGGCCCGCAATACCGGTGCTGTGGCCAGAGCTAGCTTAAGGGTCTCAAAGGATTCTCACATTCCTTAGTCCACTCAAAGACTACTAAAAGCTTGTACAATGGCTGGGCTATGTCTACGTAAAATAGGATGAACCTTCGATAGTAACCCATATGGCCCGTAAACTGCTACACTCCCTTGGCATTGGTGGGGGAAGGTAACTCTAGAATAAGCTTGATCTTGTTGTAATCCGTGGAGAGACATTATGAGACTGAGAATCACGTCGTCTTTGACCCAAAATTGGCACTTAAGGGGATTCAAGGATATCCAATACAACCTGCATCTCTCTAGGACTAGTTTTAGGTTTCTCATGTGATCATCCCATGTCAAGTTCACACACACATCATCCAAGAAGACTTGTACGAAGTCCCTTAGGTACTCCTTGAAGACATTGATCATCATGGTTCTCCTCTTGTGGTTGGTCAACTGGTAGGACCTTGGGGTAGAAATTGCCCATTCATCCACTTTGAGAGGTCTCACTAGAGGGTAGAATTTTCTTTTAACAAGGATGCAATTGGCATCTTAACCTCTATGGAGGAAGGTCGCTAACCTGACACTATTGCATGGTTCCTAAGACGTCTCCTTGCCTACTGATGGCAGATCCTCAAGATCATAGATGTCTTTTTCCTCTCGTAGGTTCTGTAGCACCGGGTCCTCTTTTAACATTTGTTGCATCAATTCTAGAGCCTCTGATTTGCCGGAGTTAGATAGTTCCTCTTCTTCCACCCTCTCTGGCAACCTAAGTGCCCTTGCCCCTTTACGGGTGGTCAGGTGGTCCGGGTGGATGGTATCTAAATCTTTGTTACCCTTGAGCCTACACTCGAATTTCTCCTGGCATTCCCGTGCCAAGTTCTAATCGTCTATTAAGTGTTGTTTCTCCAAGGCTAGGTCTAGATACGTTTCTTTATACGAAGGAGAGGTGAGGCCTTGGGCCCGCACTGGCTTGTTTACATTCGCATATGGAAGCATCATCCTAGGAGAGCACTCATGTCTAGAGGTAGAAGAGGTGGCAAGGGTGGTTGTCTCCTCATTTGAACTGTCTTGGATGAATACTTGGTTCGTTCCTTTGCTCACCCTGGTGACCTTCTTGGACCTGGTTTGCAGGGGTTGGGGCACCTCGGGGATTTGCGGCATGGGCATTTTGTCCTCCCTTGCCTACTTCTTCATTTGCTTTCCTATGGCCCTGGCTTGCATCCTCGTGATGACCTTCAAGGGCCCTGCCACTACTTGACCCTATTTAATACTTAGCAAATTGATGCTATTGCTCTTGGGCAGGGTGGCCGGAGTTTTTGGTCTCCTCAAGGGGCAATCCTTGAATAGATGCTCCACTCTGCACCAAACACACAAGGGTGTGGCTCCTATTTTGGGTGGAACCACCGAGGTAATATCCTTATAGGGGCAGTCCATTAGAATATCCTTATAGGGGCAATATACGAGGTAATATCCTTATAGGGGCAGTCCTTTGGAAAGTACTCCATCTCACACAGTGAGATGTAATCAGTTTGAATATCTTCACGCAGAGTGGGATGTAATCAATTCATATATCTTCATGCATAGTGGGATGTAATCGGATATCTTCATGCATAGTGGGATGTAATCAGTTCATCAGATATCTTCAAACCTCGCCATGTATCCATGCCATCTTTCTGAGCATGTGTCATACTTTGGCTTTCAAAAATTAGTAGAGTTACTACCTGAATACTCTTTGATGTTCACTCTCCAGTTCTTCCATGCCTCTTGTCTATTTTAACCTTTAAATTTTTTGGGACTTCAAGAGTGTTATAGTTTTCTACATCAAATTTTAAGTGCATTCTTTTGGATTAAATTATATTAATAAGTCTTTATTTTGAAAGTGATTTTTTATGGATTTAAATTAATAACTCATGATTTTTTTTAAACGTGAATAGAATTGTTAAAAACAAGAAGTACAAAAGTAGGATTTAATTGAAGTTTTTGCATTGGTAATGCACCATTATAGAGACAGATTGTGAAATTTATCATGTGGAAATGATAGTGCCAAAAAGTGAACTTTTGATTCTCGAATGAGATTTTCATAAAGTAAACTTTTCATTTGGGAAGGATTTTTGGGATTAGTCCAAGAGTAGACATATGAGTCTAAAATTAATGAAATAAGTGTTTATAATGATGGTTTATGCTTTAAATATTTCTTGATTATGTCATTAAAGAAGATGTATGTACTGCTTGGATCCATCTTCTCAAGCTCATCTCTTCATCGTAGAAGTAGCGTTCAATCTTCAGGAGGGCTTGTGTTGATGTAAATGAATTCTCTACTACCTGTTGTTAATGGCAAGGACAAGCATAATTAAAGTACTTGTTAAGTGCTTATGTGTAGTGTGTTTAGTATAGTGTTTTCTATGTTTTGAATATGTTCATTCACTATAGCATTTGTTTGTAATCTTTGTGTGACAAACATAAACTATTCCAAAAGCAAATCATTTTATGCGCTAATGTCTACTCTACCATTTTTCTAAAATTTGCTAGTATCTATCTACTATATTTCATGCATCTAGAATGAAATCTTAAGTTATATAGCTAAAGTAAAATTCCAAGCCATGAAACTAACAAACTCTTTACCTAGTCCTAAGTGACAAGTCTTTCCAAAGAGTCTACAATCTAGATAAGTTACAACTTATATACTTCATGCATAAAATAAAAATCATCTATCTTTCCAAAGCTAAGTACAATGTCACATGCAACTAACTTACTCTTCACCTAATAGTATGTCAATGCTAATTTTCAAACTAGTATCTAAGTGCGAGTGGATTCCGACCGGCAAAAGCATGCCCACCACTGGTACTAGATACTTTTTTTAAGCTTAGAAGGACTAACAAAACTTACAAATTTCTTTGTAGCTTTGTTTATCCTTTTTCTTATGCTTCTTGTCTTTCCCAAAACTCCACAGTATTCTAGGAATCTTGGATTTGGTGAATAGTACCAGTGCGGCGCTAGTTTATATAACATTAACAACACTGGCCAGTGTCTATAAACACTGATCAGTGTTGTTAATTATACTAGTCGGTGTAGAGAAACACCGGTCGGTGTATCCTAAACTGGTCGGTATTATGTAATACCGGTCGGTGTTGTGTCAAAATATCGGCCGGTGTATGGGTCGGGAACTAGTAGGAGCCGATCCTAGATAAAAATGCTCCACAGCTACTTTAAAAATGTTTAAAACATTTTAATACAACGTTTTAAAACTAACGTTTTAATACCGCTGCAAATCCCTGCTCACTGTTCACTGCCGGAAAGATATGGGCAGTTTACTGGATGGGGATAAAAACTCTTCGAAAAAGAAACAATCACACACAGAGAGTCATAGATTTTTTATTTGACCTCCAATACAATAACTGAAGATATAGACGATTCCCCTTGAATAGAGCTTCACGCTGATATAAGTTTCATCCAAATCAAACCATCGAGCAAAAAATTATAAGCAAAATACTGACAGGGGGTAAAACTGTCATGAAAAACACCTACTTCTTCTACTGATGCCAACTTGGGAGAATACTACCTCCATGATTAGACTTCATCAATGATCCAAGTACCATAAAAGTCACCTAGGAGGGAAAGAAGAGCTCCGTTTGTGGCTTGGGAAATAGATAAACCATGTATGCGCAATGAGCAGCCAAATAGACAACACTTTTGAGCACTTTGGAAGAGAAAACAATGGAAAAAGGGAAGAGACACTCAAGAGAGAGAACCTAAAGTGACCTTCATTACCAATAGAGTGAGACTTTACTCCAATGCAACTCAAAATACTACAAACACAAGGGAGAAGAAGAGGTTTCATATGTAGAAGAGGGAGCGAAAGGTCCAAGACTACTCATAGAGAGAGAATGAAATAGAGAGAGATGGACTCAAGAGTCTACATAAGAGAATATCTACAAGAGGGAGAGAAGGCTCATGGAAGAGGCTTGGGGAGACTAGAGCTACAGCAACATGAGGCCTAATGGTGGAAGAGATGATGAACAAGGGAGAGGAGGGCTCCTTTTATAGAGATTTTGTCACCCTCCTTCACCCATTTACAATTGCTGCTGGTAGATTCCTTTCCCCATCAATCACATAAGCCTGTATGTCACCATCCATGTCCTTTTGGCTACTGTTGCCATGTGTCCCATCAAAAGATGCTCAAGACTCTTAAAATATTGAGAAATTCAAGAGTCTCCCCACATGGAACCCATAGGGACCCTCTCTTTTCCATATGTCCACATCCTCCTTATTCCACATAGGAATTCTAGAAGGATTTCTCTTGACTCCACACTCCTCCACATGCCTTCCACACGCTTGGCATGTGATCTCTCTTATATTATTGGAACACATGGACATGAGCCCACCTCTTTATATGACTCACTCTTCCTATTTTCTAAAAACCCCATAATATCCCATACACAAATAACTCTCACCCCATACCAAGGTATTTATCATTCATACACAAGGTATTTACAATGATCCATTCCACTCATCCTCTCAATCCCATACAATATCTAAGAAAATAGAAATAAGTGAGAGCCGCTAGGCTATCACTTGATACTCAAACTCTTATCATAGAGAAAAACAATACCAATGCTAAATTAAAAATATCAATTTTTGGTGTCACATCTTCCCCCCCCCCCCAGCAGATCCTCTCTAGTGAACAAAGGGGGTCTGCTGGCCCTCAAGGTGGTCGAGCATAGAAGTATTTAATGTGATACTCATTGGTGCATTCGGGTATCACCATGCCGTCAACATCCTGAAGCTGATAGGTTCCATTAGTGAACTTCTTCTTGACTTGATATGGTCCCTTCCATCGGGTGATAAACTTTTTGTCTAGCCGCTTGTCTAGACGACTATCAAATCTCATAACCAAATCTCTTCTACAATATCTTTCTTCTTGTGTATTTTGGTGTCAAAACGGGCCTTGCGCCTTTTTTGAGAAGCTTCCAAGTTTTGTGAGGCCTGTAATCTGCATTCATCTAAGGCTTCTAGCTATACCAAGCGTTGAGCATAGGCATCCTCCTGTCCTTCTATTCTTGCAACAGCAATGTGAAGACTATGTATCTCCAATTCAATGGGTAAAATGGCTTCTATTCCATACACTAGTTAGAATGGTATAAACCCAATAGCTAGCTTATGTGTGGTTCTGTAAGCCCATAAAACTTCTGCCAAGTGCCTATCCCAATGCCTTTTCTTGGTGTGTACAAGCTTTCCCATTGAATTGCACAACAATCCATTTGTTTTCTCAGCCAAGCCATTACATTGGGGATAGTATGGCGTGGACATGCTATGATTTATCTTTAGTTTATGGACCACATCTTCAATTAGTTCATTTCTAAAAGAGGCTCCTCCATCAGTGAGAATTTCCAAAGAACAACCAAAGCGTGAACAAATTTGATCAAAGAGAAATTTTGCAATCGTGCTTGCCTTGCTATTGATTGTGGCCTTGGCCTTTGTCCACTAAGTTGCATAATCTGTCACTACCAATAAATAATGTTTGCCCTGAGATGAGCGAGGGAGTGGTCCCACAAAGTCCTACCCCCACCTCTCAAATGGTCCATATGCTAGAATAGGCTTCAAGGGCCGAGGAATCAACTGTCGCCTTCCAAACTTTTGGCATACTTTACAACTTTGACACCATTCATATACATCCTTATGGAGGCGTGGCCAAAAGTAACTTGCATTAAGAATTCTCCTAGCTCTGCTTGCTAAAGCAAAATGACCAGAGCATTCATGACACATTTCTAGGATTCTCCTAGTCTCGATGGGATGTCACACCATAGCCTTCTATTATGAACTCTTTAAGGTCACTGTCCCATTCGACGCCTGTCATGAAGACTGGCATTTTGACTAATTATGATTCATCATCCCAGATTGGTGCTTCTAGTTGTATCATTTGGGCATCCACATCTGGCAACATTAGATGTGTTGTTTTACAATTATCTATTGTAGCCAACGTCTGTATCCAATTGTTGATGACACTTTGTGTATCCCCTTCTATGAGCTTTTGTGCATTGGTAGGTTCAGGGGATGTATGATCGGTGGCTGTGGTGGAAGAAGTGTCTTCAACATTTCTAGGAATAGTGGGTTTGATTTCCCCTGTTCCCAGATTTATCTTGACAACGGTTTCTCTATTTTGGATAGTGATCCTATCAGTGCCCCAATCATGGAGTATTGACGCTTCCCGAAGCCATGGTCTTCCCAAAAATATCTGGTATGCTGTGGCACCCTTGGGAAGATCCAAGATAGTAAATTGGAGTGTGAATCTTACTCTAGCAATTTTGTTGGCACATTGTCAACGATACCCAATGGCTTCATTTTCGTGTGGTTAGCTAAGCGGATGTTAAATGTGGCCTTTTGCATTAGAGGTAGGCCCCATTCTTCATATAGCTCTCTTGCCAGAATGTTTACTCTGGCTCCGCCGTCCACTATTGCCAGGTATTGACCAAAGGCTTTATGCTCTAGTGGGATGGTTACATTTTTTTTTATAATTTTACCAAAATTATATTTTCCTCTTCTTCAAGTAGGGGGAAGTATTGTGAAGATTCGATCCATCCCTTGAAACTTTCCCACATTGTAGGGGAATTTCTTAGTAAGGTCCCAACTGGCATCGTGTGATTGGCCAGCTTATCAAGCTTGCTAGTGCGGTGCCATCCAATTGGGGATGTTTTGCATGTTGCTCTATTACCTTTTGGAAGTTGTTGGGATCAATCACTATGTCAATGCCAGGTGTTGATGGTGCTTTGACCTCTGCCTCCGCTGCTGCCATCCTGTCTGCCTTAAATTTTTCTTGTTCTTGTTGAACCCATTGCTAAGGCTTGGTAGCACGTCTTTTCAGTTTCAGCATTGGGGTATGCTTTCTTAGCTCCTTGGGTGGCACTTTTTGTGGATGTGCTAGGCATGGTCTCACTGTGTTGTGGGATTCGATCCATCCCTTGAAACCTTCTAACATTGTAGGGAAATTTCTTAGTAAGGTCCCAATTGGCATCATGTGACTGGCTAGCTTATCAAGCTTGCTAGTGCGGTGCCATCCAATTAGGGATGTTTTGCATGTTGCTCTATTACCTTTTGGAAGTTGTTGGGATCAATCACTGTGTCAATGCTAGGTGCTGATGGTGCTTTGACCTCTACCTCTGCTGCTGTCATCCTATCTGCCTTAAATTTTTCTTGTTCTTGTTGAGCCCATTACTAAGGCTTGGTAGCGCGTCTTTTCACTTTCAGCATTGGGGTATGCTTCCTTGGCTCCTTGGGTGGCACTTTTCGTGGATGTGCTAGGCATGGTCTCACTGTGTTGTGGGATTGGCATGGCTTGTTTTGCCAGAGCGCTCTTTGCTTTTTGAGCGAAAAGGAGTTTTTGTCATGCCGCTTCTTTCTGTTGTCTTGTTATGATCAAGAGTGGCTGTGATGCCACACTTTGTGTTGCCACACTGTGATTTTCCACACTTATCATCCCCAAGGGTACTTCAGGTTTTACTTCCGTGGTTGGCTAAGGCTCTGTTCTTAGTGGGCAATCCATGTAAGCATGCCCAACTCCGCATTCCCTGCACATAGGTTGGAATGAAAGGGGTTACCCTTGTGTGGGCATTCTCCTATGCGGTGGTTTTCTTCACAACCAAAACACTTAATGGGTGTTTGATATGTGGTGGGCCTTACTTGATTAGCGTACACTGGGATTAGTCCTTCGGCACCATCCATGTAGTACATAGGGTATTTTGTTTCATACTCATAGTGAGATTCCAGCTCTTCAGTTTGGAGTTGTTGCACCGGAACTACTGGAGCAAGATTGGGAACTCGTGGATATTGCGGAGGATTGGGATTCCTCATTAGTTGAGGCACTTTTGTTCTCACCGGGAGTGGGTTGAGACGTGGCACTTGTGCATGAAAATACCCCTCTTCACTCCGCCACTCTCCCTCACAATACATTCACTCTTCATCCTTCCTGTTGACGCCCTCGATGAAACAACCCCCGAGCCACTAATTATTCCTCTCCCCTCTGTGCTTCCTCCCCAAAACACAGATCCAAACGACAAAAGCAATGACTCCAATCCACTCCAACTCCTGCATCCCTGCGGACAAAAGACAAATGTCCCGTTTCTCAACCTAGACAAAGACATTCTCGAAGAGATCGCCAAAGGAGGACAGAACCACAACAACAAAAAAGACGAATGGGCCAGGCGAGTGGAGAAACAAAAAGCGGCATCGATTGCAGCACAAAAATTGGAGACATGTACCTCAGAGAACTCAACAAACGCCTGCAACTATTCTTCCTTCAGGTGATAAAACTCAACAGAAGCATCTACCCCATAGAAAGTCTAATGAATTTATTCAGATGCTTTGGAAGAATCTTCAGAAAACAACAAGAGGTACGCATCGCTTCCAGCAGTATAGCAGAAGTTTTATTTAAGATCAGCACAATTCCTATCTTCCGAACAAGCCAACAGGCGCTACTCATAGAGATGACACGTTCTGTAAAAAAGGGGCACAGCAAATCAAGAACTAAAAGCTCAGTCATAGGAATTGAGCAAGAACTATGCATCCTAAACAACATCAAATTCACTATCGGATGCTTGTGCGGGCTCCAACGAAGACTCGCTTACTACTACATGTCGAGATTTTGCATTCGATGGAGCATATAACTTTACAAACTACAGAGAACAGATTTCCTACAAGGACAAACCAAAAAATGGCATTGACTGCAGCACCAGAATCAAAGACATGGACTTAAGAGGACTTAACAAACTCCTGCAACTATTCGTCCTCCAAATGATAAAACTCAACGGAAGCATCTACCCCGTAGAAAGTCTGATGAATTTATTCAGATGCTTCAAAAGAATTCTTAGAAAACAACAAGAGGTACGCATCACT
This sequence comes from Dipteris shenzhenensis, assembly GCF_047967505.1. Classification (NCBI taxonomy): domain Eukaryota; kingdom Viridiplantae; phylum Streptophyta; class Polypodiopsida; order Gleicheniales; family Dipteridaceae; genus Dipteris; species Dipteris shenzhenensis. Next base: position 33,054,753 of record NC_141597.1, on the reverse strand, counting down.
TCCACAAGTATAGCAAAAGTTCCGTTTAACATCAGCACAAATCCTATCTTCCGCGAACAAGCCAACAAGCGCTAGTCGCAATGATGACACATTCTATCAAAAAGGGGCACACCAGATCAAAAACTAAAAGCTCAATAATAGGAATCGAGCAAGAATGATGCATCCTAAACAACATCAAATTCACTATCGGATCCTTGCGCGGGCTCCAACGAAGACTCGCTTACTACTGCATGTCAAGATTCTGGATTCAAGGTAGCACAGAACTTTACAAACTACAGAGAACATATTTTCTACAACGACAGGATCAGATCGGAGAGTTCTAGAGTACAATACTACCACAGAAAATCCTTACAATTCCATTTTTCACAAAAAAATTCTAACAAAGTTCTTCTGACACCTGTATAATGAACACCTCTTAAATAACTACAAGATAGATACGCAACATTACAAAGAAGAGGATCTATGACCTCCAGTCCACAGTAGAGAAGTAGATGTCATACTCACATACACATAGTTTAACAAACACCTGCCTCCCCTGACCAAGAACGAAGAAGACGAAAACATCAAATACATGTTTCTACAACCAATACAAAATACGAGAGGCATGGTAAGTACATATCCAAATTCAGTCCACAAATTCATTACGTAGATAAGTTTTTTAACGTAATACTGAAGCTAGAAAAGGTAAACGGGTATGGTACAATAAAAACAGGGTCAGAACCAAGACATTAGCTTCAACAGTCACAAACATGCTCCACAATTGTGGAATGGATACAGAAAACCGTTTCAAACAAAAGTCTCAGAACAACGGCAGTCAGTAGGATGAGTCTTTGTAACGTTCCCATAGAGGTAGGTGTACTAATCACAGGTCACAAAACAATTGAGTCTTTGCAACGTTCCCGTAGAGGTAGGTGTAATCACAGGTCACAAAACAATTGAGGCGATTTTGTAGGTATGATAGAACTTTGGATTTACGACTCCAGGCAGCCTACGATGTGATATGAAATCCGTACGATGCAAAAGGAAACATTAGACAATATGGAGATGTCCTTAACGAAACAGTCCCTCACAATTCTAATGAAAATTGTGTTCTCTAGTCAATTTTTCAACACAGGGACATCCACAGATTAAATCCTCTCTCAAATGTAGGAGTTCTCGAATTCCCCGAACCTGACTAACACACAAATTGAAGTCCAGAAGATCTAGCACGGGAGACCAAAATTTGGAGTACCAATTGACTCTCTTCTGCAAATATTTCAGACATTGAAAATACAACAAATGATTGACACAGGTAATCGTTCGGAATCACTCCAGAAAGACAGTGCAAATATAGAATGCATTCAAGACACAAAACCAGAGCCGCTCAAAAAGTCAGCAGCAAACAGAAGACGGCTTGGCAAAGGTACTTCAAATCTTCCACAGTACTCAAAACTCCGACTTGAAATTCATACAGGATTCTTGGCCAGAAGGATGCAAAGCACTGCAAATGGACAACTACACACTCTATGTCGGATCGTCTGTAATACAAAATCCAGTCTTCAACAACTTCCACATTCACTTCCATGCGGGAACTTCATTAGGAGCAAAGAAAGAATAGGATTTTAGATGCACACACCAACATTACATCAAACTCCGCTAGTTTTGATCACTTAGCAAGTTTTCGACAGTGAAAACTTTCGTAATTTTGCAAGTCTTAGACGATGAATACTTTTGATCTCATAACATTACTGAGTTTGCATACGATTACAGTGAAAACTTCTGAAATCTTGTAATGTAATCGTTGGTAACAAGTTTCCTTTCAAAGTCCGTATCATGTATTCTAATTTCAGTATTTTCAAATAAATTTCCTCTCAGATTGAATGTTTGCTACTTCTGTCAAATTTCGATGAAATCTGAAGCGAAATGTTCTTCCTCTATTATAATTGGCATGTTAAAAGATAGTCTAAATTGCACTATCCACATAGGGGCAAACCCTAACCCTAATCCTAAGGGGCTCACATGTATATCTTCATGTTCATTGTCAATACACTTAGTGTAGAGGTAGCTATATCATGTGCACTCCTCTCTCTCTCTCCCTCTCTCACTTCTGCTATCATGGTATCAGAGCCATCTCGCTCTTTCTCTCCCTCTGCTAGCCATCTCGCACGGCTTCACGATAGAGATAGATCTTACAGAGATTCTGTCGAAATCTTTGTAGATTTTAGTAACTCCTGCACTTGGTTCAAAATCACCACGTGGCAGTCTATCTACCATGTCATCGACCAGTGTCCCTTTGCCACATCAGCAGTCTTATAAGCATGGCATGTCATCAACATAATCTTATCCTGCCACATCAATAGGACACTTGGTTTTGCCATATCAGCATCCACATGGACTACCACGTAGGCAAGTCCATGTCATCACTTGCCACATAGGCAGGTCCAGTCAGCAGCTTGTGGCACGTCATCACTGTCATCATCTATAACAAGTTACCGGTGCCATGTAAGCATAGTGCCACACAGGCCTGCATGTGAACACAGAGGCCATGTCAGCATTGCTAGCCAAGCACACAGTGAATTCAGCATGTGAAATCCTTTGCCACATCACCCTCCAAGCCACATCATCATTTTTTGCCTTCTTGGAATCAAAATTTGGCCAATCCTTCTGGTAGCCATATCTTTTGATCCAGAGGGAATTTTGCAGAGCTGTAAAAAGAAAAAATGATTGCCAACTCACGCTCTACGCACTGAGCACCTCAGATCTGCCATCTGACTTTTCTACAGGTCAATATTATCAAATCCTCATCATCGAAACCATCTCCTGATCCTTTGCAGCACACCTAGAACTTAAAAATGAATCAAGATAAAATTCATTTGCTGCATTTTGCGATTCGACCTATAGTCTAGCTGTAGACTAGCACTACCATAGAGAAGATCCAACTCCACCAAGCCAAGTCAACCATTGCCACATTGCCCGATTAGTTTCCAGCGGTGTTAGTCCCATCGGATCTATCATCGGTATACACATTCACACTCTGACACCAGTTCAGTTCTCTTGACATTTTGTACTTCAGCACCTTAGTGTGACAGTTGGCAGAGTTCTCCTTTCTCGGATTCAAGATTGTTGCATTCTTCTTGCACACACATGCCACCCCTGTACAGTCACATTTGTTGACTATTTTTGGCATTGGTTTCTGCACACATACATCAGCCTTGTACAACCTCTTGGCTACTCCCGACACACGGTTGTCATCTTTATGTTACATGCTTGATCCTTAGCACACAGTTGTTCTCACATGACTTGATTTTGACCATTTAGAGTAAGCCCCCCCAGTGGCAGCTCACACACAGTGTTGTCATGAGTAGATACTCTCACCGGTACATAGTTAAGCCTCTTCCAATGAGCACCAGACCGCCTATAGCATCATCACATAGTTGATGATACACCAGTCATGACTCCGGATGAGATCCATGAGTGGAAAGAGAACCTACTTTGACCATTCATGCCATGGGGTATGTTCCAGTGTATGATGCCGAATCAAGCCTCATTGGCCTTGACAAATTAGATGCAGATGCTTCGGATATTAGCATGGATCAGCCCGCAGTTTTTGATCATGCACATTCCTCAGTAAGCCCTCAGTATGAGGCACATTCCGCAGTAAGCCCTCAGCATGAGGCACACTTCTCGGTAAGCCCTCAGCATGAGGCACATTCAGCAGTAAGCCCTCAGCACGAGGAAATTCGACAGTAAGTCCTTAGTACGAGCACAGTCTGATTCCAGTGATATAAAGCCGTCACATTCATGCATGGATCCGACTCCATCTTTTGCCACAGATGCAGATACTCAGCAGGAGTTCACTAGTGATCATGCAGTTATTCAGCAGGTAAGTCCTTAGTACGAGGCACTCACATCTTCTGCCGCATGGAGAGATACATGCCATAGCGCATCCAGCTCTTCAGGTGATTCCATTCCAGCATCCGTCACTGATGCTTTCACCTTTGACATAGAGCATACCATGGGCTCAGTTCCCTTCAACACTTCAGATCAGCAGATCAGTCTTCAGGACATTTCAACATCGGCTCAGTCATGCTACATCCTTTGGATCTAGTGATCAGCACCTTTTTCTATCAGTAGCAGCAGATCATTCCTCAGCACGAGGATACCTATGCATCCGTGCGGTCCTGCCCCAGTTCAGTGGACATCATTAGGTTCAGCCATAGCGCAACCTAGGGAGACTCTGTGTTTCAACGTGCACTTATGGCTATAGTATACAATCCTTACATGATGCAGATTAGTGGTTGGATCCACGACTACAGATCGATTTGTTCATCAGCATTCGGCACTTCATATGCCACATCTTATGTATTCTCAGTGATATTCCAAGCTTCTAGGCGTTTATACTATCAGCTCCTTCTCGACGAGCCTATGACAGATGCTACATCCCATGTCGATGGATGTTTAGCTATGCACACATTAGATGACCTTCAGCTCATGACAGCTGAGCATACAGGTTTGACAGATTGCCATACCTTGTCATTTGTACGGGCCTCTTCATCAACAGAGCAACGTATCACACCTGCACCTTCGGCCCCATATTTTCAGCCCCTGGATCACTCTGTCCACATCGACTATGCGGTCTTCTTCGATCTCGCATCATTCGACAAAGATTATTCTACTGCAGCATACCTCCGCCATTATTGCTAGTTCTTTTGGGCTGGTGACACTCGTCTGTCACAACTTATCGTATTTGTTATCCACAGCTACACCGACTAGCCTCACATCCGGATACCTCTTATATAGAGCAGCTACACAATCTACGGTGACTCACAGCCATACATGCAGTCATCTTTCGATTGACCAGTTTTTGATCCATGTGGACTTGACTTTCTGCATATTTCCTTCCTCGTCCTTTCGGCCTATCTTCTGGGTTTTATTCCCAAAGGCGAAGGATGACCCACAACTTAAGAGGGAGAAATCCACATTATGTATAGGATCGTAAGTTGTACTCGTTGTATATGCTTCCGCTGCGTAGTCACTGTGCTCACATACGCACATACTACTATGATCTTTTTTCGTTTTGGATGCTATCATATGCACCAAACGAAACCCACAAATAGGTCTTGTACATGCACCCTCTACCTACCCAGTGTAATTTAAGAGGGGGTGTTAAAGATAGTGTAAATTGCACTATCCACATAGGGCATAGGGACAAACCCTAACCCTAACCCTAACTCTAAGGGGTTCACATGTATATCTTCATGTTCATTGTCAATACACTTAGTGTACAGGTAGCTATATAGCTATATCGTGTGCACTCCTCTCTCTCTCTCCCTCTCTCACTTCCGTTATGATGGCCTGGCTTGGAGATCAAAAATGAAAAAGAAGGCGTAGCAGGAGTGCACACGAACTAAAAGTGACAACAAATTATCCAAAATTTAGAAAAATACACAAATCCCAATTTTCGTTTCTACTGAAAAGCCTTTACTAAGATCTGCACCTACGGCGGCAGGCCAAAAACTCATAGAAAGCATGTATACACCATAGGAATCACGCATCCAAAATGGCGCACAACGACAAATAGAATGCCATAGCTGCTACACACCACTCACAGAGAACCGACGACGCATGCAAAACGGCGCACAGAACCAGCGCACAGAGTCGAACGCACAGAACCAATGCAAAATCAAACGTGGCGCACACAACTAACTCAAGGGTCCACATAAACCAAGCAACCCCTCCCTCAGATCTTCCAAGTGGAGGAATGAACCGAGGAAACTGCCCCGGAATCCAACTATCGACTTCCGTTGGCCGCTCGTGGGATTCCGGGGCACTTTCCTCCCGGGAAAACGCTCCCCAAGGCCCATTCCACTAGCGCTGGTAACGCTGGAATCTTGAAGTAGAGGCGGAATCTCGAGAATCTCCCCAGGATTCCCTCACTCATGAAACAGTAGTAGAGGGTAAGTCCAAGGTTCCAAGCCATACAACGTTAGAATCTATGGCGCTTCTCCTTTGTTACGTTTCTCCCTCCTCCTCATCGCCGTCTCATCTTGTGATCAAACCGCTACTCCTGGAGAGAAGGCTAGCACACGGTAAGTTGCCTTTCCCCTATTTCAGTTGGATGGCCACCCATCTGCACCGTGAAAGGAGATTCACCTGCACAACGCTTGCAAAAGAGGCACTAATTGAGCTAGAAACCAACACCTCCTGTCATACTCATGTGCACCATCAGAATGGCATTGCCAGGCATGAATATTGCTCTACTGAAAGTTTGAATGACGAGATCCTCGATCAGCTGGGTCCAGAGACAGATGTGGCTACCTATGCCTCGCTTCTGCAGCGTTGCACCAAAGACAAGGCCCTGTATGAAGGTGAACGTGTGCGTGAGCACATGATTGGGCGTGGATATGCAGGCGACACATTTCTGAGTAACCTTCTTGTCCAAATGTACAGCAAGTGTGGGAGCGTGCAGCATGCACGTGCTGTATTTGACAAAGCAGTCCACCGGAACTTGTACTCTTGGACAATTATGATCGCTGCTAATGCCCAGAACGGGCAGGGCAAGGAGGCCATACAACTCTTTGGTCAAATGCAGGCCGAAGGCTTCAAACCAGATAAGATCACTGTCATCTGCGTTCTTGATGCATGTGCCAATGTGACAGCCCTAAAGGAGGGTCGAAAGATGCATGCTACTGTTGCTGGCAACGGATGGGAGTCTGATGTTGTTGTGGGGAATACCCTTGTCAATATGTATGGCAAGTGCAAGACCTTGGAAGATGCTAAGGCTGTGTTTGCAGAGATGGCAATGAGGGATGTGGTCACCTGGAGTGCCATGATAACAGCCTGTGCCCAGAATGGTTATGGCAAGGAGGCCATACATCTGTTCGGTCAAATGCAGGTGGAAGGCTTTGAACCAAACCAGATCACCGTCATATGTGTTTTGGATGCGTGTGCCAGTTTGGCATCCTTAGAACCAGGTCAAGAGGTGCATGCTACTGTTGCTGGCAAGGGGTGGGAGTCAGATCTTGTTATTGGAACAGCCCTTGTGAATGTATATGGCAAACATGGCAGCCTAGATGATGCAAGGGCTGTGTTTGCAGAGATGCCGATGTGGAATGTCGTCTCCTGGAATGCCATGATGGGAGGGTGTGCCCAGAATGGGTGCGGCAAGGAGGCCTTAGACTTGTTCCTTCAAATGAGGGCACGAGGCTGCGAGCCAGATAAGATCACGTTCATCTCCATTTTGGATGCGTGTGCCAGTGTGGCAGCCCTAGAAGATGGTCGAGAGATCCATGCTATTGTGACTTGCAACGGATGGGAGTCTGATATTGTTATGGGAAACATCTTCGTAAAAATGTATACCAAGTGTGGGAGCCTGGATGATGCGAGGGCTGTGTTTCTAAAGATGCCACGGTGGGATGTGGTCTCCTGGAATGTCATGATGGCAGCCTGTACCCAGATTGGGGACGGAAAGGATGCGCTCCAGGCATTTGGTCAAATGCAGGAAGAAGGTTTTGAGCCAGAAAAGATCACCTTCATTTGTGCCTTGGATGCGTGTGCCAGTGTAGCAGCTGTAGGAGAGGGTCGAGAGATTCATGCTGCTGTTGTTGGTACCGCTCGGGAGTCGGATGTTGTCGTGGGGACAGCCCTTATTGATATGTATGGTAAGTGTGGGAACATGGATGATGCGAAGGCTGTATTTGCAGAGATGCCACTGCGGCATATGGCCTCATGGAATGCCATGATGTCAGCATGTGGTGGTAGGGAGGCCCTACAACTGTTTGGTCAAAGTCAGGCAGAAGGCTTCAAGCCAGAGAAGTTCACATTCTTCTGCGGTCTGGATGCATGTGCCAGTGTGGCTGCCCTAGAAGAGGGTCAAGAGATGCACGCTATTGTTGCTGGCATGGGATGGGAGTTGGATGTTGTTTTGGCGAATACCCTTGTCAATATGTACGGCAAGTGTGGGAGTTTGGATGATGCAAGGGCAGTGTTTGCAGAGATGTCGAGGCAGGATGTCGTCTCTTGGAATGCCATGATGGCAGCATGTGACCAGAATGGGTATGGCAGGGACGTCCTACAATTGTTTGGTCAAATGCAGTCAGATGGCCTAGAGCCAAACAAGACCACCTTGGTCTGTGTTTTGGATGCATGCGCTAATGTGGCAGCTCTAAAAGAGGGTCATGAGACATATGCTACTGTTGCTGGTGGCAGATGGGAGGCAGATGTTGTTGTGGGGACATCCCTCATCCATCTATATGGAAAGTGTGGGAGCCTGGATGATGCAAAGGCTGTATTTGCAGAGATGCCAATGCACGATGTAGTCTCTTGGAATGCTATGATGGCAGTGTGTGCCCAGAATGGGTACGGCAAGGTGGCCCTACAACTTTTTGATCAAATGCAGGCACAAGGTTTTGAGCCAGACAAGATCACCTTCATCTGTGTTCTGACTGCATGCAATCATATAGGTTTTGTTGCTGATGGAAGGAAACACTTTACCTCCATGAATAGAGAGCATGGCATAACTCCCTCGATGGAGCATTATGTGTGCATGATTGATATTCTTGGGCGAGGGGGACTATTGGAAGAGGCAGAGGACCTGATTATCAGCATGCCATTTGAAGAAGTCGCTCCAGCATGGTTGAGCTTGCTTTCGTCTTGCAGAATTCACAGTGATATGGAGAGGGCTGCACGTGCTGCACAATTTGTTTTTGAGTTGGATCCAATTGATGCTTCACCATATGTGTTGCTAGCAGATATTCGTGCTAATTCAGGTATACAGATGGCAAAGTGAAAGTGACTAAGGCAATGCTATAGAATCATGTGCAGAAAGAAGGAGCAATTCTGCCTATGGCTATTCAAACGTCACAGTTTGTATTGATGTGAATTATTTGATGCATTTTTTGACGCATCACCTCCTCTAACGGAGGATTACTGTGTTCAGTTGCAGTCGTGAAGTAGGCACATCGGTGAGGCAGGCTATGTGCCTAGCATAATGCAATACTTTGTGAGATGGATGGGGAAGAAAAGGAAGCACGGCTGTGAAGCTGATCACTGCTTCTGAGCTCATTTCCACATCCGGGGGAACCCAAATTCAAAGGCACATGCCAAGGGAAAGAGAAAACCTCATGGAGGGGCTGATGGCTGCTTTTGAAGTGACGAATTAGGGGGAAGCAGGAATTTAATATGGATATGGCAATGTGTGGTGCCAAAGAAGATCCAAGGTGTGAGAGAGTGAGGACTGATCAAGGACACAAAATGGAGGGATGACCTATATGAAAAGTTTTAGACAGACAATAAAGAGTAGAGGAATGCATTGGTAGTGACATTCAAGACAGAATAGTAGTAGCACTAAGAGTGTTGCTTCATGGGACCCGCCTACTATTCAGTAGGGTTCTTGCATACATGGAACTCTTCCAAACACATTCATGTCAACAATAGTTTTCGAGTGTACTCATAAAGTGGCACACATTTTTGTTAATAGAGACGACACTCGTCCAAGAGGACTTCCATGCTGAGTTAACGAAGGCAAAGTAGGTGCATAGGGGATGCTAGTCTTGATATGCCTCATATAGCATCACTTGGTCGATTACCGGAGCCAAATACGCATGCATGCATATCCATACCTCATGTCACAACCATAAGATAGACACTAATGTACAACATGAATCCTATCCCTAGAATAATTGATCAATCGGTTGTGTTTCCCTTGCATATAAGACCGATGGAAAATCTATCACCATTATACATAATCAGGTCATATCAATATCCTCACTCACTCTTACTAAAGAGTTGCTTCATGGGACTGCCTATTATTCAGTAGGGTTCTCACATACATGGCACTCTTCCAAACACGTAATCATGTCAACAAGAATCTTTGAGTGTGCTCATAAGAAGAGGACATCCATGTTGAATTATAAAGGCAAAGTAGGTGCATGGCAGATGCTAGTATTGATATGCCTCATATAGCATCCCTTAGCAAATTATTGGAGCCAGATGCACATGCATGTCACAGCCATAAGAGACACTAATGTACATAATGAATTCCTATCCCTAGAATAGTTTATCAATCGACCTTACATATAATGCCAATGGCAAATGTGTCACTGTTATATGTGATTAGATCGTACCAATACCCTCACTCAGCCCTACTACTAGAAGAGAAAATTAGACTCTCTACAAACATAAACATTTATCAATAGATGTGTTCGACAACAATCTCACCAATCACCAGCACATGAAGTACTCAATGCTCATTGTAATGGAACCCTATCCATTAAGCACATTAGAGGCAAAGTGGTAGCCTGAGTGCACCCAAATATTTTTTATGACACAAATAAGTGTTCCTCATGGATTTGAAAATGAGCCCAATCTCACAGTGCTGCTAAGCATGTCTCTTGCTTTTCTCGTACCCTTCATGAAGTATTACATAATATCAAGCACATATCCTCATCAGTTCTGGATAGACTTTGAGTAGGTGTGAAAATTGGTCATTGTCCCTTGAGTGAGACTACGTGTAAGAAGGTGTTAACGAGAAATACCCGTGTCCGACTATTCAGGGACCTCAACTTTTGTGGAAGTATTCATTTTTGTCTAGCAATATTTGTTGTTTTATGCTTGTAATGAAATTGTCTATTCTTGTTTGCTTTTGTAGTGTAGGCATGTCCAATCCAATGTCGTAATTCTTTGTTACTTTCATTTTCCCTATTGTAGTTGTTGGTGTTACTATCTTGATTTTGTGTCGTATCATTTGGAAAGTTCTCTTCTTGTATATTTTCATTATATTGATAGTTATATCTCTTCCTATTTTCTTCTATAGTTGCTAGTCTAGCATAGCATGTTGTTTGCCAGCTTCCGTGTATTAGCAATTCCTGGTTCTTGTTCCCCTTGAAAGGGTAGTATAGTAGTAATTGTTCTCGGTAATAATTGTCGGGATCCTTGAATTTATTAAACATCATAAACCTTATTATTTTTTGTTTTTCCCTTTTCTTACAAGCTTGTTCTGAGTGATTATACTTTGATGTGAATGTTGCTATAGGCATATGTTGTCCATGTCAATTCTTCTTATGTATTTTTCAACTATTGAATCATATGAAATGTATGTGGAGTCGTTGGGGAGTTTTTGGAGTTGGTCCTTTTGTTTCAACAAGAATGTTGTGCACTCATTTGTTGTGAGTGGAGGAGTGCATTGTCCATTCTCCGCATGCGTTCTTGTGTGGAGGAGCTTTCACGCATACATGCTCTCATTGTGTCTTTCAATGATTATGTTATTGTGTTGTCCATTTTAGTCATGTATGATGCGCAATATGATGTTGTTGAATAGGGATCCCGAAAGACTTGTATGTCCATGTTTGATTGCCATAAATATATTATTTTCTTGTTGAATGCATTAGTGAATATGTCCTTTGGGTCACGTTTGAGAAATAAAGTTATTTTCGTGATATTTGAGTGTAAAGACATGAGATATGAATGGAAGTCTATCTCCAAGTGTTGCAACCATTCATTGAATGTCATTGTTGTGTTTGGCTCAGGGGAAAAATTAGGGGTGAATTTAAGCCCAAGGGCTAGCCCAAAATTAAAGGTGGGCTAATTTTTAGAGCCTCAACTTTGATAAATTCGCCCTAAAAGTGGTAGCAGGGTTAATATTTATAACTCTATATGGGGTAAGATTTGCCCATTGACCTACACTGTCATAATCTTGCTCCCTCCTTATTTTTTACCCTGGTTTGGCTCCAAGTTTTGAATTTGATCTTGTATTTTTTGGTACAAGTGCTGATATTTACCTCTATCTGTACCTTTAAGAGGGCTAAGAATCATTGTCTCATTTAAGGGTGGTTTTGGATAGTTAAATCAATAGTTCTTCTTTCCTTTCTTTGCACATGTTGTATGTTGATGTGTTTGTATTTCTTTCATGTTCTCATTCAACAAATTTTAATCGCGTGTGATGTGTTCATTTATAAAATTTATTAATTCTTGCATGTTATTAGAAGTGTATGTTGGTATGTTCTTCACCCAAAAAATTCCATGTTCATGTTAGCTCCCTCTACTTTGGAATTCGGTAATAGAGAAGTAATCAACAACATTTCCTAGTAATGTGGAGTCTTTTAAAATAAGAGATAACATTTGTTGTAGCTTGTGTACATACTGTCTAGTGCACAAGGTTGGGTTTTTTCGAATGAGTTGGTTAATTTCTTTATTTGTCAGGGCTTGTGAAAATTTGCAATTGTTGGAATTGTATTTTGTTTGGAGAGAGGCCGCCAAAGGATTCCATAATCATTTGGCACAAGAGAATGTAATCAAGAATGACGATGGTCCTAGTTGCCTCATCATTGCAAATGTCTCTTTTTTGAGTTTTTCCTTGTAGTCAAGTGAAGTTCGAAGGCTCTCAAAGTACCTATATCCTATTCCAAAATGTAGAATGGTCTCTATGTTAGTATTTTTCTTCACGTTTTTAGCATACAACACTTTGTTTTGTAGCATACCTTTTCTTAATCATACCCATATAGAATGCATTACTTGATGTATTAGAACCTTGATTGATTTGAAGAACAAGTTTGGAATGTTGTGTGAGAATTTCAAAGATTTGTGCACAATTTCTCATTTCACAATGTCCAAATATGTTACTATCATTGTTAACACGTCTAGGGGATCTGAAGAAAAGCATCGAAAAATTTAGCTCCTCACTATACTTATCCTGAAAAAGGACCAAAGGCTTTTGATCCTCCCCTGGAGCAACATAAGTCACTTTTGTGAAGTCAATAACTTGTTCTACACTCAAAATATTGTGAATTAAGGTGTCAGTGTCAATATCCCCATTTTCATCATCGTTATCAATATTGTTCACACTTTTTGTTACGCTCGTATTGGAGTGTATTTCTTGCATAGTTAGTACATGTTTATACCACTCGTGGTTGATAGTAACATTGTTTGCAACATATAAAGGTTTATCTATTAGTACATGAAGTGCTCTCATTAGAGTTTTGGGTCAAACATTGCCTATTGCGTAAGTGGATTTGTACTTCCATTGACGGCAAGTTGTCCATTGAACCCCCAATTTTCTAATTTGGGTGAATGCAATCATTGGGAGGACTAGATGTTCCTCAATTTCTTAGTCGCCTGACGGGAACCAAGGGGTCATTCAAAGAGATCTGTGTAGTAACAACGAAGTACTTAGGAATCACATTACGCTGTATTGATGTATTGTAATCATGGCAAATTTTGTATTCCCTCCCCTCCCCCTCCCTCCCTCCTCCACACCTCCCTCCCTCCCTCCTCCATGCCTGATGCTCCTCCCCTCCCCCTCCCTCCTCCTCCATGCCTACTCCTCCTCCTCCTCCTCCTCCCCTCTCCCCTCCCTCCTGCTCCTCTCTCCTCCCTCCCTCCTCTTCCACGCCTACTCCTCCTCACCCTCCACACCTGTTGTTGGTCCACCTCCCTTCCCTCCTCTTCAACTGCTGGTCCTTCCTCCCCCATTCCTCCTCCTCCTTGCCCTCCCTCTTCCTGCGTGCTGCTCCTTCAAGCCTGTTTCTCCACACCTTCTCTTTCTCTACACTCCTTTACTCATGGCACCATTCGAGGATGTCTCTAACAATTACTAGGTTCACTTAGAGTTGGAGGCTGAAATGCAAGCACACGTAGTCTAGGATTGAGGGGAGCTTCCAAAATCCAAATCCTTGTACATTACCTCTTCTGCGAGAAATCCAATCAAATTTTGTTTTAGAAAGTTAGATGCAAAAAACGATTCTCTCGCAAGAGTAGCAATCATTTGATGGTGTGTCCTTTATTTGTTTTAAATATTTTTAAACATGTTTTGAACATATCTCCAACATAGAGATGAGGTTTTTTTAAATTTCCTTGTATTTCGATATTGTTTGTTCAGGATAGACCTCAAACACAACACAAAAAGGAGGAATGCGCTCAATACGAGTTGAAGGATCGAAGGCTATGCTATACTCTGTGGTGCCCCCATCATTTCTAGGATTCTTTGTGCAAATTGAGAAGTTGGTCACTCGGATGCAGTCATCTATATTGAGAAATCTAATGAAATCAGTGTATTAGAGTTCTTCTATGTGTAGAGGTATACACCCTATACCCTTTCTATCTACAAGGTCCACTTTCAAGAACTTGGGATAATTCGCATTGGCTAGCATTAACATGCCATATTTGTTGAGAACCTTTCCATAAAAAATGGCATTCTTGATAGTTAGTTAAGTCGATGTCGTGAACAAGGAAAACATTCACAATAGGACCATTGTTCTTCTTCCACCCTATTCTCTACTTCATGCAAGGCAGGAAAAGGCACAATATCAACAGATGGGTGGGACGAGGAAGCCTCCTCCTTCATAGTCACCAATAAAGAGTTCTAAAGATGAGGTCAAGGTGTCACCATTGTTGGGAAAAGGCGCTAACAACAGCTTACCTATGGAAAATGACGATAAGAATTATCAAGCCTTAGTTCCTAGAGATAGCCACATCCTTCATGACCCTAACGCGGCCCTAAATCACTCCCAGTATTATACATATGGAAGCTCACCAATTGTATTAACCATAGATTTTCCTTTGAGGGAAAACTCTTGTTTAAGTATGGGAGATATAAAGCCAAAGATTATGACTATCCCATTATCCTAAGGGCTGATTTTACTAATAGGCACAATTGTGATACTATCACATTCGTTATACCTCACTCATATGTTGATCAATTCAAAGAAAAGCTGCAAACATATCCTTCTATAGGGTAGAAGGGTCTATTGTCTTGAACAAAAACACTGTCGAAGGAGGTGCTTGTCAATATTCTATTCACCTTGATGCCACAACAATTGTACTAAAAGGTGAACCATTTGAGGGTACTATCATGCTATTGAATGACCACATGCTTTCAAAGTATGTACCTTATGTGACCAAATATTGCAAATCCCTAAAGCACATCAACATGGAAATGGGCACTATATCATTTGTTGTGATCAAAGTTGATATGGATGGAGGAGCGGCAGATCAACTCATCATTGTAGACGGCCCAAGGAACAAAGATCGTGCGGCAATAAGCAATTTCTCTTGAAAACTTTTTTTAAACACACTTTTTACTTTGTTCAATATGCATGTTAACATATTCAACTTTGCAGCTCACATTCGTGAATGAGTGCAAGGGGCTCTTCGCACACCTTATCCAAGAATACAATGAAGAAGGCATTGTACACTCTGCAAATGGTTTCTTACATGTCTGTAAGAAAAACCTTGTGTGTGTTCGACTTCACAATTTTGGCAAACATTCCTAATGGACCAAATAACGAAGAGCTTGCATAAATGTTTGTTACTCAAGTCGAGAATCAAGGATACGATCAAATGGTAACTTCTAAACTTATGGCTCCCTAGAAAAAATGCACATGAAGAAGCCTTGAAAATGTTCCTATTCATTTTCCTTTGCAAGTGAGCTGATTGCTTCAGCTCACAAACCTCAACTCGCAACTTGTGGAGTACTCTTGTGAAGTTTGCACGGGTAGTCATGTGAGCCAAGATCATCATTGACCTTATTGCTATAGTTGTGATTATGTGTAGCCCATTATCCAAACTCCAAACTTGATAGGAAAGATAGTGTCTCATGGAGGCGATGAGGTTACTATCTAGTTGATGGCTCCCACGTAGATACCATTCTATCATTGGAGGCACCTTTCTTGGACCTTCACAATGAGAGCGTCCTTTGTGTTCGCTCAATGGTCCATTGCATCAAGTGTAGCAGCACTTTCACTGTGAGCAGTTTAGGCCATGTCATAGAATTTGAGGCAAATGCTTGATGACTCAAAACAAAATTTGCCTCAATTTTCTGGTTCACATTCACTTTACTTTTGAATGCAAACATAAAAATGGACATACCTTATGGAAAACAACTTGTAGAAAGACTTGATGCATTTCATCTTTAGGCTAATATGAGAATCCTTTAAAAATACCCTCAAAATACGGATATTATCAAATGTTTGGTTGATCTTATTCCTTCATCCTCATATTCATCATTATTGCAAATGCTTTGACAAAAATTGTCAAAGCAAGTGCAAGCTCAAGCAATTGCCCTTGGAATGCAATTCACAATGCTAACATTGATTGGAATGATCAAGTTGCTAGCATGGTAGCCATTCTCTCAACTTGAAGAGCGTTATTGTATAGTTGTTTATCAAAGCTTTGTCAACTTTATGTTCATCATTCAAAGTAATTTGTCTAACAGCTACACCTGCGTACAAAATTTTCATGTTTGCTACCTTGATAGTATTGGCTTCCACACAATTTTTCTTGATGAAATGACTATTCCAATTCAATCTCCTTTACTTGAAATTCCACGAAAACATACATATGTGTCTTGGCAGAAGCAGCACGAAAACGAACTTGTGCTAATAATTGTAAACAACCCCAACTTAAGTGCTATATGTCTTGGTATAAGCAACACAAAAATGAGCTTGCACTAATAATTGTAAACAACCCCAAATTAAGTGCTAAAGAGGTTGCTATGTTATTCATTCAAACACACAAATAAGCACCTTACATTGTGCAGACTATTGTATGGAAAATATATAGATTAAAGGATGCAACCATTCGAAGGTTCAATAAATTGACTACCGAAGATAATATAGATGCCATTAAAAAAGCTTCTCCTTCAAAAGAACCTACAATGGGACAATCACTTCAACTAACACAGTCAAGAAAGAGAAAGGGTTATCATTACAAAGCTTGCACTAAATACTTAAAAAATAATAAAAGATATACTCGGCATGCTTGCAAATGTTGCAACACTTTAACACTCCTCTCAAAGCTTAAAACTATAACACCAAGTATGACAACTTTCCTCCTACAAAATCACATCATTGAAGTTGAAGTGCCTTTGCGTGAAAAAAGCTTGTGCTCAATTTGTCACAGACATATAAAGAAGAAAGTATTTCCAACATTATGCCATAAAAACATGCCCCTTCCAGAAAAAAAGAGAGTATGCAAGCACTATAAATTACATTGAACAATGTCTTCTTTCAATACGAATCCCTTTTGCCCCAAAATGTGAGTTAAGATTTGATGGTCAGTACGGTCTCAAAGGAAGCATTGTTAATGTGCTTGCTGATATAGATAGAGCTCAACATGTATTCCCAAGGTTTCTACAACCATGGTTGGTACCAAGAGAAAACACAAATATAGACATTATTATATGAGTAGATTGGTAAGACCCAGTCTTATAAGGTGTGCTTTTGTGTACCACATTGTACAAGGATTGAATGTGTGACATTGAATAGGGTGTGGGCCGAGCACATTAATGCACTACAAAAAGAGCAATTACAAGAGAACTCACTAACAACAACATTTTTATACATTCAAAATGATGATATAGACACTGACACACTAGTGCACAATTCATTGACTTTGAAGTTAAGAACTAGTTGTTGTGGCTCCTTCTGAAGGCTTTTCACCTCTAAGCATTTTCAAGGACAAAACATTGCGAAGAACTTGCATTCCCTAAGCTCTTCTATGGCCACCCATGCATGTATAACATACCACCTTGCACTTCCTACCAAGAGAAACTCACAAACAAAGATCACCACTTTGTATTCTCCATAGAAAATCTTTTCTTCAAAGCAATGAAAGTCTTGGTCCAACCACCAAGTTTTATCGTCGACTTGGATACGTATGCGTAAAGCCCAATTGTATGGATGGACATTGAAAGCAAAAGAAGTGCTAGAAAACACAAACCTAGAATGTCTTCTTCATTAAAAAATTGGCTATGATGACTTTGCTTCCATGCACATATCATTGGACTACAAGATGAAACTGCCAAAAATCCTATTTGCCATGGTACAACAAGTACGGCCTCCAACTTTCTTCGTCACCTTCTTTGCATCTAAAAGACTATTGAAGCCTTTCCTTGAATGTTTATGCGGAATTAATAGCTGAAGGCCATGATTCTCGGCTTACAAAAACATGAGACTTGATCCGCAAAGATCTGACAACATCGTCTCAATACTACATGCACAAATTCCAAGCTATTAAATGATTACTAAAACAAGATTCTGCTATCATGGGGAAATTGATGGACTTTTTCTTTGTCACTGAGTTTCAAAATCGTGGGAGTCAACCGGACCATGGATTACTTTGGATTGAAGGATCACCTACATGTGGTACCTCACCAAGTATAAAAATAGAAGAGTTTGTCAAGAAATACATATGTTGTGACCTCTCAAAGCTACCTTTCAAACCCAAACATCCAATCCCATAAGCATAGGAAAACTTGCAAACAACGAGCCAAAAAATGTTGTTCTAGATTCCCCCATCCACCCATTCATGCTACAAAGCTCTCAAATCCTATAAATAAAGAAGACATCCAAAGGACTTGGATGAAAAACATCACCGCGCTCTTGCAAAAGCCTCCAACACTTGAACTAACATGTCATGAGTATCTCAGAGAACTTAAAATCAATGAAGAGCAATACATTTTCACATTTCCCTCACGTATTAATAACCAACATACAATGTTCCTAAAGCGTGATCCAAAACATGTCTTCATTAATAACTTCAACCCAACAATATCATTAAAGTTATGGGAAGCTAATACTGACCTCCAATTCATTTTGAATCCACATGGATCTGCATCATATTGCACATCATACATGACTAAGATGGATAAAGACACTATTGAAGCAGTTCAAAAAGCATTCACTGAGTGCATGCAAACTAATACACCTACAAATGAATGCATACACAAAGCTAGCAACACAATATTCAACACACAACATATAAGCTCTCAGCAAGCTGTATACTTATGCTTATCATTGCCATTGCTGACATATAGTACTAGGGAATTCTCCTACATTAACAAGAGCCTTGCTGATGAGAGGACCCTGCTTCTTAAACAAAGAGAAGACTTACAAAGGTTAGACCCTGAGAGTAACAACATCTTCTTTGCAGACGTAGCCACAAAGTACTTACAACAAAATGCAAGCATGCAAGGCGTTTGCTTAGCATCATTTGTAAGTAACTATAGTAGTAACAAAAATGCCACAAAGACGGCTGGACGGCTTCAGATAGAGTTGGCACACCACCAACTAGGCTACATGCAAGTGCGGGAAGGCATCCCTTGATTGACCGCACTGAGGGTAGACGAAGCATTTCTCAGGGCAGCCCACTCTCGGGTTGCGGGGCCCGTTTGGAGCCTCAGATGATCCCGGATGGCTGTGGGCCGAACGTAACCATAGGTTAGTTGCTTTGTTTTGCGCACCGGTTCTATCGTATGGTCGGTGGCCTATTTTGGGACCGACCCCCAGTCGACCATTTTGGGTGGACTGGGTCGGCCACCCAATTGAGCCTAACTGACTATGACTGGTGGCTATATAAGAGCAAGCCCGTGAAGCCCATTTCATCACTGGCTACAGCAACCTTGATTCCTTAACATTCAGCCTCCGTCTTCTACTATTTCTAGCACGCCATCGAAGCTTCTTTCACAGGATTGCACGGCTGGGAGGCAGCGCCATCTATTGTATCAATTCTACAGTAATCAAATTTTTGATTCTCCATACTATCTTGTTTTCTCTCTTGCGTACGAGATCCTGTTATCTGTTGAGCACAGACGTTGTATTATTTTCTTACATGGTATCAGAGCTTGGACTCTAGGAAGAAGATTTGGTAGTGTGTTTCTAGCAGATTGTGAGAGATGGCCCAGCCTACAAGACTACGAATCCCACCGTTCGGTGAAAGCGGAAAGTTGGACGACTCTAACTATCCTCTCTGGAAGTTCAAGATGAAGACCATCCTTAGCGCATATGAGCTTTGGGACACTACTACTGGGGTGGACATGAGGCCGGTTCCGAGACCGAATTCAGCCAATGCAGGACAACAGATAGTACCAACTGCGGATGAGATTCTCGCGTGGACAAGAAGAAATGCAGATGCACTGTGTTCTATTGTCTGTAGTGTTAGTAATTCTGTCATGGCGTTAATTCAACATGTCACCATAGCGGAGGAGGCATGGACGGTCATGAAAAATCAGTACGAGACCACGAATCAGGTGCGGATTCAGAATCTGGAGACTCAACTCGTGAATGAAAAGTTGTCTGAGTCTGAAGAGGCAGAGAAGTTCATCACCAGGGTGAAGAATCTGCGTGATCAGATGACTACGATTGGCATCACCATTACCAGCGAGAATCTAGCACGAAGGTGCATACGGATTCTCCCACCAAAGTGCGACGGTCTTATTACGGCACTGAATATGCAGAACAAAAATCCGCCCCTCAACTTTGAGCATTTCAGCGCGATGCTTCTGGAGGAGGACTGGAGAAGATTCGGCTTTCTGGACTGGATCAAAGAAAGGTAAGGGTAAGGACTCTGGTAACCCATCTTCTTCTGATGATAAAAAGAGAAAGAAGAAGATCAAGTGCTTCTATTGCAACAAGGCAGGGCACAAGCAGAATGAGTGCTGCAAGAAGATTGCAGATGAGAAGAACGGAATGAAGAAAGAGTCTAGCAACAGCGCGCAGGTAGTACCCATAAAGCTGTTCGTCGCAATTGAGGAGATTTGCACGGAGGCAGTTCATGTACCTACAGATGAACCCTGGATCATTGACAGTGGTGCATCGTGCCACATGACCAGTCAGAAGGATTGTTATACCTCTCTACAGCCGGTAGGGAATGACATCATGGTAGCAATCGGCAATCATGCAAAATGTCCAGCAAAAGAAAAAGGTACGATTGCTCTTAAGTCAGATGGAGTTGTAAAACAGTTGTCCAATGTTCTTTATGTGCCAAATATCAAGAGGAACTTGTTGTCCGTTTCTACGATCACGGATCGGGACCTCAAAGTTCAATTCGATAAGAATGGGTGCACAGATCCTAGATCTTCAAGGAAAGGTCGTTGGTAAAGGTACACGGTGCAACAACATTTACGAACTCTCAGCTTTCAATGCTTGAGCGGATGTGAAGAACACTAAGCTGTGGCATGAGAGGTTTGGTCATCTAAACCTTAGTTCTTTGAAGGAGATGCATAAAAGTGGAATGATTACAGACCTACTAGAAATTTTAGATCTGCCTGATGTATGTGAAGCTTGCATGATGGGCAAGTAGCATCGGCAACCCTTTCCTAAAGAGGCCAGCAGAGCAAAGGCTCCTCTAGAGCTCGTTCACACTAGAGCTCGTTCACATGGACCTCTGCGGAAAGATGGAGATGGAAGCTTTGGGTGGTTCCTTCTACTTCATGACACTGATCGACGACTATAGTAGAAGGATATGGATATACTTCCTGAAGACGAAAGACGAGGCTTTCAGTAGGTTCAAGGAATGGCATGTAATGGTTACGGAAGGTGAAGAAGTTGAGATCAGACAGAGGTGGAGAGTTCACATCGATTGAATTCGAAAGTTACTGCAAAAGTCACGGAATCAAGAGGCAGAAACCCTCGCCACATACATCACAGCAAAATGGAGTAGCAGAACGCAAGATGTGCGTCATCTGCGAAATGGGCTGGAGTATGATGAAAGGGAAAGATTTGCCAAAGACTTTCTGGTGGGCTGAAGCATGTAACACTGCAGTTTACATCCTAAATCGTAGCTACACGAAGGCTGTGAACGGGATGACTCCACTGCAAGCCTTTTCTGGTAAGAAACCTTCAGCTGCAAATTTCAGAGTTTTTGGATGTGACTCTTTTGTGCATGTCCCTGATGCTACCAGGACCAAATGGGAACCGAAGAGCTGAAAGTGTATTTTCTTGGGCTATAGTGAAGAGGTGAAGGGTTACCATCTCTATAACCCTGTTACCAAGAAGGTAATTGTAAGTCGCGATGTGGTCTTCTCAGAACAACCGCATCAATTGGAGGAGGATGCTTCCTTCCCAAACAACCAGGACCAAGATATCCATCTAGTACCACCACCAATAGCAGACCAAACTCCCCCAACAATGCTTGGGAGGATTCAAGACAAAGAAGATGAAGAAGAGCCTGCAGAACCACAACGGCAACGGCCATTCCCGAAGTGGGTAAAGCAGCTTTTGGACGACAGAGAACCTCCAGCAATTGAGGAGGAACCATCCGAACACCGTCGGTCCAAGAGATTAGAGGAGCAAAGAAGGGCGCAGGAACACTTGGTCAACTATGCTTTGATGACAGAAGTGATCCGTGTTGATGAACCCAAGTGTCTTGAAGAGGCACAAGGCGATGATAGGTGGATGGAGGCTATGCAGTTGGAGTATGACTCCATAATGAAGAACAACACTTGGGACCTTGTGGATCGACCACCAAAGCGCAAGGTAATCGAAACCAAGTGGGTGTACAAGATCAAGTACAAGTCCGATGGCACGTTGGATAAGTACAAGGCTCGGCTCGTGGCAAAAGGATTTGCATAGGTACATGGTTTTGATTATCAAGATACTTTTGCTCCCACAGCTCAACTAACCACAATTCATAGTGTTTTGGCTTTAGCTGCCTAGGAAAGTTGGCCCGTGTTTCAGATGGATGTGAAATCCGCCTTTCTGAATGGAGATCTCAAGGAGGAGGTATATGTGGAACAACCACCAGGTTTTGAGATCCCGGGTTCAGAAGGTAAAGTCTGCAAACTAAAGAAGGCACTTTATGGGCTAAAACAGGCCCCACGAGTGTGGTACCAGGGAATTGATGCCTACTTTCTGCAAAACAGGTTCAAAGGAGCCCATCTGATGCAAATTTGTATATCTTCAGAGAAGGAGGTAGGTGTATGATCGTGGTCCTTTATGTGGACGACCTTGTCATAATAGGGAACCATGAAGAGATCTCGTAGACGAAGCATTTGCTAGGAAGAGAGTTTGAAATGACAGACCTCGGACTGATGCATTTTAGTTTGGGGATTGAAGTTTGGCAGGAGCCAAAACAGATCTTCATTTCACAGCTGAAATATGCTGGAGAGATACTGAAAGCATTTGGCATGGCTGAGTGCAAAACAGTTGGTACCCCTATGGAGGTTGACGCGAAGCTCTCAAATGAGGATTCATCACCACTGGTGGACGAAGCGAAGTACAAAAGGCTTGTGGGCAACTTGATCTACCTGTGCAACACACGGCCAGACATCAGCTTTGCGACTGGTGTACTAAGCAGTTTTTCCAATAAGCCCCAGGAGAACCATTGGAGGGCAGGGATGCGGGTGCTGAAATACATCAAAGGCACACTTGATTATGGCATCACCTATACCAAGGGCAACATCTTGACCGGATTCTGTGACTCGGATTGGGTAGGAGACGTGGACAGCAAGAGATCAGTGACAGGGTACTGTTTCTCACTTGGATCTGGAGTTGTGTCATGGGCCAGCAAGAAGCAACCCACAATTGCTCTTTCTTCTACCGAGGCCGAGTACAAATCTGCATGCTTTGCTTCTTGCGAGGCAGTGTGGTTGAGGAGGACTTTAGGGGACATGGGTGCAGGGAAAAACAAGCCTACATAGTTATCATGTGACAATCAGAGTTGCATGGCGATTGCAAAGAACCCGGTGTTCCACGCTCGCACAAAACACATTGAGATTCAATATCACTTTGTACGTGAGCTGATCATGGATGGAGAGGTCGACTTGGTGTTGTACTGTCCGACTATAGAGAATGCTGCCGGACATCTTCACGAAGGCTCTTGGAAGAGACCTACTAGAGAGGCATCTTCATCGACTTGGCATTGGGCCGAAAAAGTAAGTTCACTTGCGGGTGGACATTGAGGGGGGGTGTTAGATATCAATGCTCCACTCTCGTGTAACTACACGGGAACCAGCTAACTCTACTTGTAAGCCCCCCATATGAGGAGAAGGCATTTGAGTAGCTCGGTTATCCGGTAGGTCCTAGTTTGGACACCAAATGGGGGCCATGTGTGGCCTGATGGCTGGATGGCTTTAGATAGAGTTGGCACACCGCCAACTAGGCTACATGCAAGTGCGGGAAGGCATCCCTTGACTGACCGCACTGAGGGTAGATGGAGCATTTCTCGGGGCATCCCACTCTCGGGTTGCGGGGCCCGTTTGGAGCCTCAGATGATCCTAGATGGCTATGGGCTGAACGGGTACCATAGGTTAGTTATTCTATTTTGCGCACCGGTTCTATCATATGGTCGATGGCCTATTTTGGGACCGACCCCCAGTCGACCGTTTTGGGTGGACCGGGTCGGCCACCCAATTGAGCCTAACTGACTACGACTGGTGGCTATATAAGAGCAAGCCCGTGAAGCCCATTTCATCACTGGCTTCAGCAACCTTGATTCCTTAACATTTAGCCTCCGTCTTCTACTATTTTCAGCATGCCATCGAAGCTTCTTTCACAAGAGCGCATGGCTGGGAGGCAGCGCCATCTATTGTATCAATTCTACAGTAACCAAATTTTTGATTCTCCATACTATCTTGTTTTCTCTCTTGCGTACGAGATCCTGTTATCTATTGAGCACAGACGTTGTATTATTTTCTTACAAATCATTCTATAGAATAGAAGGTGCAACAGTTGTTAAGCAACCCCAAGGTGAAGGCAGGACATGTAGATTCTCTCTTCATGCCAATGCAACTATGAATGTCATAAGGGGAGATCCATTTGATGGTACCATTAGTATTCTACCCAAAACTTCAATTGCATGTTATGTTCCTTGGGCGTCCTCACCTATTCGATCCAACAAAGGAACCATATCTTCAGTTGTTGGGACTATTGATTTTTTCATCATCAAAGTGGATGCAGACAATCTGACCATTGCATATGGACCTTTATATATATATATATATATATATATATAGAGAGAGAGAGAGAGACACACACACACACACACACACATGAGATGGAACATATTTGAAATGCATTAGAGTAGACTTCACTGACAATCGCAACTGTGATACAGTTACAGTTATAGTTATTTTGCATGGACTCATACATCTTTATAGGGATCTCTTAGTGCCTGAATTATTCTATAGGATAGAAGGTGCAATAGTTGTTAAGAAATCCCAAGGTGAAGGAGGGACATGCTGATTCTCTCTTCATGTCGACACAACTATTAATGTCATCAGGGAAGATCCATTTGATGTTATTATTAGTATTCTACTTGAAACTTCAATTGCGTGTTATGTTCCTTGGGCGTCCTCATTTACTTGATCCAACAAAGGGACCATATCTTCAATTGTTGGGACTGTTGATTTTGTCATCATCAAAGTGGATACAGACAATCTGACCATACCTTTGAACGAAGATCGTGCTACAATATATATATATATATATATATATATATATATATATTTCAGTGGTCCATTGGGGGTCCATTGTGGATATAATCTCTATTAAATCTTTTCTTTTGTAGATATACTTTGTGGGAGGGTGGAAGAATGTATTATCTCATCTCACCGAGCAATACCATGAAGAAGGCATCATCATGTACACGCTAAGGAATCTTTCATGCATGCGTGCAAAGAATGCCCTTGGATTTTTTGACTTCACAATTTTGGCATAGATTTCAGAAGGGCAGAAAAGGGAATATATACAATGTGCTTTCACTAGCCAACTATCAGAACTTGGATACGTCCAAAAGGTAGACCTTGCCTTGCTTAATCTTTGTGTCAATATTGCAGCTATAAGTGCCTTCTCATTAATGGCTTTCTCACTTCAAATTTTCACGTGATTGGCATCCTACACTTCACCAACCTGAATGCGCAACTCATAGAGTTCCAGTGCAAGTCCTACAAAGGTTCTCAAGTTAGTCATGCACCTAGGCATCCATTTTGTTTCTCTTGCCAAGAAGCATAGCAGATTGTCCAAATACCATGCCTCACAGCCCAGATTCTATTACTAGATGGTACCGATGTATTTGTCTAGAATAGGAGCAACCATGTTGACAATCTATTGTGTTTGGATACTTCATTTGCTACATTGCAGTAGCAAGTGTTATCCAAGCCCGATCGTTATTGTTTGACATGAAACCTAGTGGCACCTTCATTATCAATAGTGTAGGTTTTGTAATTGGATATGACCCATATGCTTGATAGAGTTCCTTTGCATGGTACTACGTCACAATAAACTCTGTGCATGCCTTCACTGTGCCAATAAATTGCTTGCACAATGTGTGCTTTGTTTTTCACTTTGAGAATATAATAAAACAAGTTTGCCTCCAATTTCCATTTTCTCTTCTTTACTTGAAGTACTTTATGTTGTTAAAAATACTATGGAATCAAAGCTGAGTACTACTTTTGAAACAAAAGAAATGGATATGCATTTAAGTAATTTTGATTTAATAGAAGCTGAAAGAGTTTTAAATGAATGGCCAATTGAATATAGATGTCCTTCATTGCATAAATTGTTTCTTCAAAGACATGACGTATGAATAAATTTTTGACATTCTATAAACAGAAATTGTGAAAAATGATGGCAATAAATCCTCACCATGGTATAAGCTCTCTGTGAACTTTGATTTTTCTACACCATTTCCTTGAGATCACATTCATAGATTAGCCTATGGTGGTTCAAATTCAAGGTCTTTATTATTCAATACTTTTACATGCTTTTGTGTGCATTTAACATGTCATTCAAAGTATAATACTTATTTAATTAACTTTGGACTCATATGTCTACTTTTGGACTAACCCCAAAAATCCTTCCCAAATGAAAAGTTTACTTTAATCTCATTCGAGAATAACAGCGAGTCATAAAAAATGACGACGAGTCATGAGTTGTCGTTTGCAACAGACTATCTTCTTGTTTTACTTGGCCTAAATATTGTTCAATTTTTGAAAGTTTTGGAAACCTTAAAGATAACTATTTTCATAACTTTTGCAAAATAAGATTCTTTTTAGAATTGATTTAGAAACTGCACATATCACAAATTTAGAATTGAAAAATATCCACTTTTCAAGTCAAATTAGAAAATTGGAAAAGTGAAGTTCAATGATAAGATCTAATATTCTATAAATCTTTCAATAATTCATGCATGTCTATGTAATGTATAATGCATTCATCAATTACAATCACAAAGACATGTTTTTTTCTTCTAAAAGAAATGATCTATCAAAACAAAATATTGCTCACATTTCACCATGAAATATTTACAAACCATCAATAAAAATATAGTGACAACATCTTGTGAAGAAGATAATGAGACTCATGAATAATACAAACGTTTTTGAGTAATATGAGTAATGGGAAAGAAAGTGAGAAATTCTATCCTAATGAGACTCATTAACATGAGTAATGCTATTCTATCAGTGGATGTTCTTCTTCTTGTTGGTGTTTCTCTCCCTCTTGTTGCTCAAGATTAGCATCAAGAGTATTGGTTACTATTTCATGCTCCTCATTATGAGCATCTAGATCATAATCAAGTAGATCTACAATCTCCCAACAGCTTGTTCACCAATGGGAGGTTGAGGCTCTCTAGAAGCATAAAAAGACCTTGGATCAAACTATGTAGTCTTCATTTCCACTTTTTGGTACTGATTTGGAAACTCTCCCAGTTCCGTCACTCTTTGTTCAATAAATTGTACCTGTAAGGGGTCACACTCACATTTCTTCCCCTCTTTAGAGCAATGACAGTTGTGGCTTCTGTTCCGGCAAACAAGTCCATTATCCATTCTCCCTTAATTGAAAGAAGGTTAATTAAATCCATCATCAAAAGGTGAGGGATTTGATAAGGAACAATTATGCTTGTTAATTTACCACTCATATGCCTAAACTTTTTGCAAATGCCAAGTCTCTCAAACACATTTGTACGAGTTGGTTTCATGGTGGCAAAAGTATATGTCCCTTGAGCTCTTAATCTAGATGGAGAATGAAAACCAATTGTTGCAAACTCACATGCCCAAGAAAGTTGATCAAGTTTGTACCCATGGATGTTGTCTTTAGTCCTACAAGTAAGATTCTATTAAAAAATGCCACGAAAATGTAACCAAAAGAAAAGAAAGGGCTAAAGAAGAGGAAAAGTAGAAATAGTACCATATGATCATGATTCACCATGTTAAGATCTATAAGGGCTTTTTGAGCAGTCGTAATTTGATCATGAGCATGAAAAAATATGAGTGCCCATGATTCACAAGTTGTCACTCTCTGAAAAGTTTGAATGACTCTTTTGTAAGCACTTACTCCATACTTCACATCATCATTGACTGAGTTTGGAGCTTTGAAACCATATGGAGCATCATCGATTGCTAAAGTATAAGGACGAGCTATCACAAATGTGTCCATCTCCTCTACTCATCCTTCATGATCTATCCAAAGTAAAGGAGGCTCATCCACATCATCTGAAATATATTTGTGTAAACCAAGAACATTTTGAATTGTTTGTTCTTGCTCTCTTCTTTTCCTCTCTATTTGACAATAAGACAAAAAATGTTCAAAGGGTTGAGGAATTTCCCTCAACTTAACACGAGGGTCTCGATTCTGCATTTCATAGATATTAAGTAAGACCCAAGATACTTGAAACTTAAAATGGTATCAAAGAGTTCACATTTTAAAATGTAAATCATAACAATTGACAAGAAATGAGATTGTTAAGCTTAAAAATTAAATTATTGATCTTAGAATCTCACATATGACCTTAAGCTAGAACCTAGAATGCAAAGTCCATGTTGATGAGACTAGAAGTGGATTCTAGACTACAGTTCAACTTTTCTATCATAATTCTTTGCATGTGCAAATAAGATTTTTGCCTGCTGCAAAGATAAAAATACGTTTATTAAGAAGTTAAAAGCAAGTTCTTGAGTGAAAATGATTATTATAACATTTGAGTGAATGAACAAAGTAAGAAAATATACCTTTCAAATTCTGCTCCCATCTCCTCTAAGAAGATGTTTCCACCTTCACATGTGCTAGAACTCTTACTATTAGAGATGTATCATGAATTCCTTGCAAAGATCTCCAAGGAGTTATCTTCATGTCTTTAGGAAGAGTCTGTATGGCTTCATCTACCTTGGCTTTCCCATGAGAGCTAGAAGGAGCCTTCAACATCTTTTGACCTTTCAACTTTCCTTGCTCCCATAAATCAAGAATCTCTTCTTGCAGGCTCTAGACATCCCCATCACGAAATGCCAACTGAAAATAATTATCATAATGCTTGATGTTAGGCTTTTAGTCAGCACCACATGCATTATTCTTGTGTACTTGTAGACCACATCTCTCACAAAGCATGACTCAAATTTTATCATTAACAAACCGTCCTTCACTTTGTTGCTTGACCCATTCATTATGAAAGAATCTAATTTTTTGAATAAAAGTAATCTCTAAGCGATAATCTGAGTCAACATTGTGATCCATGGATAATATTGTACACTCCTCATCAGTCAACCCGCATAAATCCAACAAATTGTTGTCTTATAACTGTCAATGTGGTCATATTCTAGACCAAGTTCTTTTTTTGCAAGCAATCCATGGGTTCCACCTAGAACATAATACTTGTAAGAATCTGCCTAAGACCTGCCTAAGACTTTATCCATGAGTTCTTTGTAGGACATTGATCCCTATCCACCAAAACAAGTAGTGGTAGCACCATGGCTGTAGGTTTTGATTTCATTTTTCTCTTGAGGTTGGAAACATGCACTTCATTGATCCGTCGTAGTTGAGTGGCCTTTTTTTGGTCTTGGGATCATGGATGATTTTTTTGTGTTTGTTTCGTTAAGAAGAAAAACTTCTATATTGGTGTCGAAAGTTTGTGTGCCCTAATAAAAATAATTGTTTGAAACATTCGCCAAGATTTGAAACTTTTATGTGAAAAAATATAAAGTTTCACCAAGATTTGCATCTTCTACTTCAAAATTCATCAGAAAATATGTAAAAATGTACTTTGTTCAATCAATTTTGTGAAACTAAAAAAACTAGCTCGATAAACTTTTGCTAGGATTTTATATTAATGTATAGGTATAGCTTCGATAAAAACATCCATGCTTGGGATCAATGGGAGGTAGTTCAATACAATTAACATGTTGCTCACAAGGTAAAGGATCGACATCTTTGTCTTCTTACACCTTGTGGAGTTGACAAGGGTGCATCTGGACCCCTGAGGGCGCAATCTCAGTTTCACTTAAGAGTTGCTTCTCACTTTCTTTGCCTTTACTACCTTTTGTTCTTGTGTCTTGCATGGAAGGTTCTTGAACTGGCTCCTCTTCACTCGAATCATTAGTGTCGGTGTGTCCACATCTTCTTGTGTCTCTTCATCTTCATCGGAGGTACTTGCAGAACCTGAACCACCAAAAATACTCTCCATGTGCTCCAAAAATGCTTGACCAAAACTCTAAAATCTTTCCCAAATAAATTGAAAAAGAAAAAGTTATTTGAGTAGGCATTAGGTTATTGCTTCAATTTTGTTTTGTTTGGGCTTTACTACCTAATCATGTTGCAAACACACTTGATATTGCACAAACCCTATGCGACATGTACTCCATTCAACTCGACTACCATACACAACTCTTAAACTTACCCTCTATAATAATGCCAAGCCACTACCACTGAGAGACTTTCATGCAAAGTTCTTGCCAAATCTATTTTAACTTACTGGCGCACATTTTTTAAAACCTTTAAATTAGTAATCTAATTTTTTTTATTACAATTACTTTGGATCTATCAATACAATTTGACTGTGAAAGTGCGGATCATGCTCTCCTAGTGCAACGTGGAATTAGCAAAATATCAAGGGGTATCAAACCATAGAAGAAACTCCATGAGAGAGACATACGGTAGGCAATACTCAATCTATTCAAATGGGAAAACATCCTATCCATGGTGCTTTTAAAACTTTTCCCCAAATATTTTTTAAAAAGCCATTTATTTTCAAAGTTTTTAAATACATGTCACAGTCATGGTCCATTAAGTCATTGCCCAAAATTTCTTTTAAAAAATGGCTTACTGGCCCATACGTGTGTGTGGGCATCCACATATGGCCAATATGGCCATTTCTTTTAAATGCTTTTTGCTAAACATCATATTCAACCCATTTAGTCATTGCCCCAAAACAATTTGACAAAAAAAGATACTATATGCACACGGGTGCATATAGGGGCCATATGGCCTTTTTTTAAAAATAAAAATTCCAAACATATGATTCATGGGATATATGATTATTTCCCTAAACTATTTTTTTAAAAATGGCCATCTGGCCCTTATGTGTGCACAGGCGCGCATTTGGTCCATATGGCGACATGCCTCACCTAAATGTACGCCCACATGCACATAAGGGCTAGATGGCCAATCTTTTCTCTAAACATTACATTCAAGGGCCATTTAGTCTTTGTCCCAAAAAGCATTGACTAAAAAAGGCCATCTAGCCCCTATGTCCATGCTGGCGTGCATTTGGGCTAGGTGGCATCATTTTTTATAAATATTTTTTCCAAACATGCCATTCATCGGATGTTTAATTATTTTCCCAAATTTTGTTTTAAAAAATGGCCATCTAGTGCCTATGTGCATGTGGGCACGAATTTGAGCAAAAGGATGATGCCGTCTAGCCCAAATGCATGCCCGCCCACATAGGGGCTAGATGGTTATTTTTCGAAATTTTTCTTTGCTAAAAATCACATCAAGGGCCATTTAGTCGTTGGCCCAAAAACATGTAACCAAAAAAGGGCATTTGGCCCCTATGTGGACATGGGTGCCCATGTGGGCCAGTAGGCATCGCCATCTAGCCCAAATGCATGCCCATGCACAATAGGGGCTAGATGGCCTTTTTTTTAAAGTTTGGGGCAATAACTAAATATCCCATGAATCACATGTTTGGAAAAACAAACTTGGAAAAAAAGGCTATCACGCCCTTATATGCCCGCCTGCGTTCACATAGAGGCTAGATGGCCTTTTTGTTTTTAGATTTTTTTTTCCAAACATTTTGATTCATGGGCTATTTAGTCATTTTTCCAAAAAACCTTTGAAAAAAGATGGCCATCTCGCCCCTAGGTTAGATATGCACATAAGGACAAGATGGCCTTTTTTTTTCAATTCTTTTTGGGGCAATGACTAACTGGCACCATCACCCCAAAAAATTTCAACTATTGAAAAATCAATAAATAATTCATGATAGTAATAAGCCATTACCCAAAAAAAGATATAATACTAA
Source organism: Dipteris shenzhenensis (assembly GCF_047967505.1). Classification (NCBI taxonomy): domain Eukaryota; kingdom Viridiplantae; phylum Streptophyta; class Polypodiopsida; order Gleicheniales; family Dipteridaceae; genus Dipteris; species Dipteris shenzhenensis. The sequence continues at coordinate 33,022,776 of NC_141597.1, read as the reverse complement.
AAATCAAGAACAATGTTTTCAAGATCAAATTTGCATAAAATTGTTCTAACCACCAAAATTGGGATCCTAAAGTATTACAAAATTGTTACACCCTTCAAAGTTGTACAAACGTATTATAACCACTAAAATTGGTGTCCTTAACTATTATAATCACCAAAGGTCATGAGAGATGGGTCACCAAAACTTAATTTGGCATGTGAAATGGGTCACCTCTTATCTTCCTTGCAAGTTGCATGCCCTTGCTCATCATAGTAACCCTCTTAGCATAAATTATATGCAATTTTGTGCCCTCAAGAAGAAACACCAGAGCCATTTCAGAGGTCTCTTGTATGGTGGAAAGAGTGGTTGAACGTATTCGAAGGCCATCCTTGTATTTATCCATCATTTCTTTGACTAATCGAGCAAATGAATCTATTGCAACTAGAGGTTCTATACTCTTTAGACACTTTCTCATTTCAAAAAGAGCCTCCATTCCTCCATCTAGGAGCTCCTTCACCTCCATCTCCGCCTCCATCACCTCCACGTGCACCTCCATCTCTGCCAAGGTCTTGATTTTCCCTTCCCTTTAGGTAAAGATTTTTCCCTACTCTCTCTCGCTCGTTGTTGAAAATATGTAGTATCATCACGCCATGGTGGCTATGGTTGTGATTGACGTAGTGGTGTCCTTATTTGTTAAGCCTTAACAATTCTTTGTTGTCTTGCTTCTTGTTGCTATTTGAACCATGCCTCTATTTGTTGTCTTTGCTCTTCCAATCCTTGTCTTTTCTGTGAGGGTTCTTCTTGTCTTGTCTCTAATCCTCCTCTTGCCTTCGATTGTCTATGACGCTCTAATTGTTGTCCTTGTTCTTCTTGGTCGTTATCTATCTCTTTCTCGTTGGAAGAGTCTCTTTCTTTCTCCTCCTCCACCTCCTCCTCTCTCCCCTTTTGTTGTTCTTTCAACATCCTATTGGATTCTTCTCTATCAATTGAGATCCTTGTCCTTGAATTGACTAGTCTTCTAGTCTAGTTTATTCTTGCCATATGGGTGAGATCAATTGATGGTAGGGCTATGAGAAATGGGATATTGTGATGATAGGAAGAAATTTTCATTGAAGATAATGTTAAGAGATTGAGTTAATGAAAGTGTGTTTATCTTTATATAGTTACGTTCATTTAAAGTTTCATTATAGCCCCCCCTCCCTTCCCATTAATGCTAGGTCAACAAGTAAGAATTTAACACATTTTTAAACGAAAAAAAATCAATTTATCAAAGGTGTCCTTTAAAAACTACTCTAAAAATATTAAAAATTTCAAAGACATTTAGATTAACATCAATGTATAGCGAGGCAACACTTTCCCAAACAACTTCTAGCTTGCAAATATTTCCATGAACACCTCCTTTTACTTGTTTGAGTTTGACGAGCTGCTTAGGCTAACTCTATTTGCGAAGCTATATCCCTTTCAAAGGACCTAGTTATACCACGATTGAACCACTTAAACATTTCACGAAGGGTGTTACTTCCATCAGCCCATCTTCATGTCACATAATTTTGAAGTATTTTCCTCGAGCTCTGTAATGTGACTTATCCAATCCCGTGGGCACTCCAAACATGCAACGAACCATATTGTTGACGGGACCATGAGCTTAAAGAATGTGATGCATTTAGAGGAAAGGTATATGAGGTAAATACCAAAGAAATAAATAATAATTCAATTGCAATCAAAATTTAAGAAAAGTGAAGACGAAGCATGAGTCATGTGTGATTTACCCATCATCCACCATGGCTTTAATAAACTCTTTCACTCTAATTTCATATAGATGCACATCCTTATCGTCTATGGAAGGCTTTCTGAAGATCTCTAGTAGATTGTTTTAATGCTTTCCAAACACGTACTCTTAAGGTTCTCACATGATGATCAACTTCCACATTAGTGATACACTCACATAACTCTTTTTACTCATTCCAATGCATATTTAATTGATTTTTGCCATGATTGGACAAAAAAGTGGCATTGAGCACCCCGTGGATACTTTATTCAAAAGATTTCTTGATTTCCTTGCATGTAGACCCCTATTCAAGAGAAGAGCATCGACCCTCGTAATACGTCTCTTTGGTTTCATGTTCCATACATATATAATGTGCCAGTAAAATGACTTATCAATGAGTCGCGCATCTCGGTCTCTGTAATGATTCCATTTTTTTATCAATTTCATCTTTGTTCGATGCAACATCCTGATCGTAGCCCATTACTTCATTACATCTATTTGTTGGCATCATCATCTACCATATCACTCATCACATCTTTACCGTTCCCAAAGTCTTTTCTTTGTTTTTATTTGTTATCCTGTACTCATGTCGTTACTCACTCGAACTTGTTGTGAGTACATGCAAAAAAGGCATAGATATGTTGCATTTGTACTCAATTCCGTTCCAAACACACACTTCAACATTTTAAGGTCTCATGACATGTGCCATTGAACTTTGAAGAATCTAGATTTTCCAACTTGAAACAACTACTCTTTGGTCTGAGAATCGATGATACTTAAAATCAGAGATCTATCAAAGATCCATTTCACATATGATATGACTTTGTCTCTTTAGGAAGTTCAAATACAACAAGCTACCAAATGTTCCTTTCTAATTGAACACTAAAACTTCTTCAACTTTCTTATTTTAGCATATTTAAGGGCTTTGTTCATTAAAGTAATACTCACCGTCTCCACACGCATCCACCTTGATAACAAATAGTAACTTTTCTTCACAATTTGAAAAATATAAGATTTACACTATTAGAAAACACATTTAAGAAATTACAACTCAAATAAATAAGAGAAATGTCACTTACTCCATGCTTTCATGTTGTAAAACTCGACCATTGCAACTTGGACCTTACATACACCCTAAAGAATATTGCTACACTCTATGTACTCAAAGTTGCTTGGTCCTCGCTTTGCTCCCTCTTTGGTAGCTTGTCCATCTTTCTTTTGGCTTTCTTGGCCTTTTGTCCTGTTTGTGCCTTCCAACATCATGCTTTCTGAATTGAATATAAATCCACCCAATAGATCTTGGATAGTAGAATTTAATTTTTTAATGTATTTCTAACATGTATTTGTCTCAACAACAAATGATTACCAAGTAAGCCTTGAAGACATCTCCTACGTATTGAATCAAACTCGCCATATTTTTCAACATAGAAGGAGCACGTGTTAAAGGATCCACTGGATAGAGTCCACTAACACTCCACAGTTTGAGATGCCTTGCTCCTTGCTGTCATAGTTGATATTAATCTTTCTTTTGTCAATAATCTTGTAGCCACTACATTGACGAGACAATACTTTGGTGCAACTTCAACGTGTAAGGTGTTTTTTTGCAGCCTATTGGTGTGATCTTGCATTGGAATCATGTGAGGATTTCAAAAATAGATTTTTGAACCAAAATTCAAAGGAAAAAAGATTTTAGATTAGTAGAGGGTAAAATAGGATCAATGGCAACAACAAAGGTTTGAGATTACAGGATAATAAAATGGTGAGAAGAGGTTGAAAAGTGATGATGGTGAAAAGAAGTATGATTTAGAGGTTGAACGGTGATTATGGTCTTGTTGGAAAGTAATTTGGGTGTACAGGCATTGTTTGGGGTTTAAAAGGGTTTCAAGTCATCTTTGAAAGTTTTCAAAAAAATTGATTTTTTTTTTAGCGATACCCACAATATATTTTTTAGAACTAGGGACCTCCCTTGGGGTGCATGAAGTTTTTCCAAGTGGAGGGCCCCTCCACGTAAAAGAGAGAGGCACACTTTTTGGAACCACTAAAGCCTAGAGATATGTACTTTTTCGGACTCATATGAGGGTGATGGGACCCTCTAGAAGCCTTGTTAGTTCTTAATCCATTTTTGCTAATCCACTCCTTATGAGGCCCTTTTTTAGTCCAAAATCCTCCTAGTGCATAGATTCTTTGCAATCAAAAGATTCCTCGCCATAAAACTCCACAAGGAATACTGGTGCCATCCAGTTTATCCTCCTAGGCCCGCATTTTGATTTTGATTCTCAGTCTACAAAATTTCACGTGCTATGAATTATACTGCAACAACAACAAAAAACTGTTCCGTAAGCGAATAGCTGGCTAGGCAAATGCAGCCTGAAAATGGACTATTTAAACAGTTGAAAACGCACCCAAGACTGCAAAACTTGAGCTGTCCTTCTGAAAAATTTACTGAAATGGGTCCAAAACAGCAAGGTGACAGCTCCAGAAGCACAAGAACAGTCACCAACAGGTCAACCAGCATGTAGAGGTCACAATTGATCTCAAAATAACCTCAAATCTGTTTCAAAATGTCACAAACTGAAGCTGGAGTCATTGCTGCAGCTTCCAGTCTGCAAAGAACTGGTTTAATCATTTTAAAAATAGGTCGAAATCCTCCAAAACAGACAACAAAAGTCCAGAGAGAAGCTACTGCTTCAGTAGTTTAAAACAGCAGTAAAACATGTCAAAATCTGCGAAATCAGTAACACCTTTGCGGAAACAGCTCCAAACAGCAGCTTCTTTTAAGAAACAGCTCCAACACTTGTCGCCTAGGTCCAAAAGAGCTATAGGAGTGCTCGATAGTAAGGGTTCTCACGACAGAAATGCAGTTCTTTGTGACAGAAGCGTGCACCCAAGCTTGGAATGGAGAGAAGAGGGGTTAGAGAGCAAGGGGCAACCTGGCTTTGATACCAAGATGGAAATCGAAAACTAAATGGAGGTTGCCCTACCTCCCCTTTCCGGGAGGTCACCCATCCCAAGAGATTTTAACAAATTGGTCTAGCCATCCAAACACCAAAACCTTAACGTGATGTCCTCCGATCTACCCAATTTATGGAAATCTCTCTTACAAAGTCTAGGATTCAAACACAGTAATTGGTTCTCTCTAGAAGTGTGGCTTGTATCTCCATACAACTTGACTACTATATTGAAGTCGTCCATGACAAAAACCTCATCTTCAACAAAATCTGGCTCAGGTTATCAAGAGCTAATGTAATTCTCTGTTTTTCTTGAGCACAGACGTTAATGATGCATCTGTTCCCTTTACTAGAGTCTTGAATTTAGGCATTCTCCTTTGAAGCTTCTAATTGAAATTCTGGGGCATTGTTGTCCTGTGGATTGTTACCCCGAGCTTCACACCTCCATGGTCTATCCTTCTATAAATGCTTGGACGAACACCACCATTCTTGAAACTTTTACGTTTGTATGAAAGATCCTGTCCATTTGCTTAACTATTGAGACCTATAACAATTTAATAAAGGATTTTCATCTGTTTTTCCTCCTAATGAATCCTCCAGGGAGTCTTCTTTGGTTGATAGCTTCCTATATTCGGAGAATACTTAAAACCCCTACAGAGGACTTCTTATATTATAATCCTAGCTCAAAAACAATTTCTAGGAGTGTGGGAGTAGCTTCCCATAGCAAGTCCGTAGCAAACCACCGTCTACAATCCAATACAGTGGAACGCTGAACAGTAGGAGGCACGTGGGAGTCCAAAACTTGAGCTGTCCTTGTGAAATTTTGACTGAAATAGGGCCAAAACAGCAAGAAGCACAAAAACAATCACCAACAAGAGTCAACCAGCAAGCACAGGCCAAGACTGATTTCAAAATGACCTCAAAGTTCCAGAATGTCACAAACTGCGGCAACTTGACCCGGAACTGTTGTTGCAGCTTCCGACCTGCAAAGAAACCTCCAGAAAGTGGTCCAACCACAAAAACAGCAGCACCTGTTGCAGAAACAGGCTCCAAACAGCAGCACCTTTCACGAAAACAGCTCTAAAACTTGTAGTCTAGGTCCAGAAAAGCTGTAGGAGTAAGTGCTTGCATAAAACAATGCTAGACAGTAGGGGTTCTTGCGACAGAAATGCAATTCTATGTGACAGAAGCGGACAAAAGTGAGTTCCCAAGCTTTGAATGGAGCGGGGAGAGGCTGGAGAGCGAGGGGCAACTTGGCTCTCATACCAAGTTGGAAGTCGGAAACTAGATGGGGGTTGCCATACCTCCCCTTACTTGGGAGGTCAGCATTCCCGTTTTGTTCGCACGTAAGCGCGCTTAACTAGAGATTTCCACAAATCAGTCTAGCCATCCATACACCAACACCTTATGGTGATGGATATCATCCGATCTATCCAATTTATGGGAATCTCTTTTGGGCATTCTGCTTCGAAGCTTCTAATTGAATTTATTGGGGAATTGTTGTCCTGTGAATTGTTACCCATCTGTGGAGCTTCACACCTCCATGCTCTCATTTTATAAATGCTTGGGTGAACTCTAAGATGCCAACTTCTTGAAACTTTTATACGTTTATATGAACGACCTTATAACATTTTAAGAGAGGAGTTTCATCTGGCTTTTCTCCTGATGAATCCACTAGGGAGTCTTCTCTCATGTACATGGATTGGTATATGACGTGTACTGGGTACACAAGACTAGCTCACGTAGCCTGGGGAGGCTTAGAGCTAGGCAGGCTTGATTCTCAAGTTGAGTGGCAAGGGCACGAACCAGTTAGAGGTCTTCGCTATTTTTGGTGCTTGGGGCCCGAGTTTATATAAGGGGCCCAGAGGTTCAATTCTCAGTGAGCCGATGGGAGCAAGTCTCGTTCCCATGTGCTAGGTCTGATCCTAGATTGAGTCGCGGACGCACGCCTGCATCATAGCATAGCCCAAGGCCCAGCAGCACATCTCAGGCTTCACAACACCACCTGGTGGTATGGGACACCATTAGGGGAGAATTGGGGTCTCAAAAGGGCCTCATAAGGAATGGATTAGGGAATGTGGGCTAATGCAAGGGGCTTGGAGGGTCCCAAAGAGGCCTAACTAGCCCAACCTAGGTGGGTTAAGCCCACATTTGAGCCCACCTCTCCCCCCATCAATGAGGGGAGGGGGCCACTTTTTGAAATTTGAATTTCAAATTTTGAATCTCCCTCCCTCCCTCTCTCTCTCTCTCTCCCTCCCTCCCTCTCTCTCCCTCCCTCCCTCCCTCCTCCTCCTCCCTCTCCCTCTCCCTCTCCCTCTCCCTTCCTCCCTCTCCCTCCTCCTCTCCCCTCCTCCGTCTTACTCCTCCTCCTCCCTCCTCCCTCTCCCCTCCTCCTCCTCCTTCTAGCTCCTCCTCCCTCCTTCCTCTCCCCTCCTTCTCTAGCCGCCCAGGATCCCTCTCCTCTGCTCCTCCCTCCTGCAGAATCTCTCCCCTCCTCCTCCCTCCTGTAGCATCTCTCCCCTCCTCCTCCCTTCTACAGCAGCTCCTTCCCTCCCTTCTACACCTGTCACCCTACTCTTCTCCTCCTCTTCCTCTTGCCCTCATCTGCTTCTCCTCCTCCCTCTTCCTTGCTACTCTCTCCCTCTCACTGCTCCTTCTTTGCTATCTCTTCCCTACATTTTAGCCTGCATCACTGATACCTCTCTTTAAGTACTCATGGCACCACATTCGAGGACATATCCAACAAGTACCATGTGAACCTACAACTGGAGGCAGAATATGCAAGCACACGCTCTTTGGGATATAGTGGAACTCTTCAAAGTATGCTCCACAGTCTTCGATTGCAAGGGAAGAAGCATCTTGACCTTTGGGTGGATGGAAACTTGTATCCTTTAGACCTTGCCACCCAAAAGAGTCCTCCTTTTCATACAGTGCATGATGTTGTTTGGTTTGTTGGCAAGGGACATGCCGGATTGCTCGGTTATTGCAATCGATTAAACCATTCTCAGACATTGGCTATGCAAGCAAGCGAGGTGTAGAGAGCCCAAGCAGAAGAACTTGCACATTTGGGAAATATTACTATTGTGGCAATGCATAATAGTATGCAGGATCTCCAATTGCAAAACAAAGAACTCGGTGACAAAGAACTTAGTGACAAAGCACATGCACTGGACTTGGAGCGACATGAATTGGAAGAATCAATCCAGAAGCTTGCTAAAAGCAAACAAGATTTGGAAAGATCTATCTATGGCCAAGTTCAACATGCTGTGGAGAAGGAACGAGAGAAGTCGATAGAACGAGTACAAAAGTTGAAGGGAACACCTTTGGGACTGAAGGAGAGGAAAAGACAATTGCAATCTATGGATGCATTGTCAACCAATAGTGGTGCCCAAAAGAGGAGAATACGGGCTGCAAGGTTAGTTCCCCAAATTTTCAATGAAATTTCTTGCCCCAAAATATTTGTGGTGTTGCATTCTTTCCACTAAGACTCATTTGTACTCTACTTTAGGAATTTCATGAAGGATGTGATGGGAACAATGGAAATGGATGATAGTGATCCTTCATATGTTCTAAGAAGTTTAATAAAGCCAAGTGATGTCATGGAAGTGTTGAAGGACCCTAGACAAAAAGGGCTATGTAAACAAGTTGCTAGAGAGGTAATGAAGAATTTCAAGGGCCTTGTCCAAGCAAAGGAGGTGCTTGGAGCTTGTGATGCTGCTGGTGTAAGTCGTGAAGCTTACAACTCTGTTTTTAAAATTTTCAAGTCTGCTATGGAGGAAAAGTATAAGATATCTACAATGCCATTGCCAACTCTGTGGTCTGTAAGGCTTGCACGTCAAGAAACAAACCAATGTGCTAGTGAAAAGCTTGGAGGATACCATTGTGTAAGTGGCACAATGACTTGAAAGAGTAAAAAGAAATCTAGCATCCAAACGTTTGAGATGAATGCTTTCAATAATGTTTACATTTATGTAGAGAATTTGCAGAGAGCCATGGTCAAATTCTATGGGATGAGAGAAGAAGGTAAGAGAAATTCCCTCTTCACGTTCAACTTTATTTCTTCTGATTTCTATATCCTTACTGAATTTCTCTTTCATTGTACAGATGGAAAGCTAGTATTTGTTATAAAAATGGATGAAGCTCAATTGGTAAAAGAGCACAAGCTAGAGAGGGTGAGCATTTGTATTATGAATGACACCTTGCATTTTGCTCAAGGGGATGAGGAAGTTGAGCAGGGTTTCTCAGTCCAATCTGAGATGGACATATGGTGGCTTGCAACCTTTGAGACCCCAAAGGAGTGCCATGAGACATTGAAGTGGGTTTTGGAGAGAACCGGCATCCCGTCGATTATTTGAAGACAAGAGGTAGGGCAAACATTATTGTGGATGGGCATGGAATGTTTCAAGTTGAATGGCATCTAGCTGGTGATTTGAAGACCCTCAAGTGCTTGTATGGTTGTGATACAGGTGCAGATGCAAAATGGACCTGCTTGTATTGCACCCACTCTCAGAAGATGCAAAAGGGAAGCCTACAGTGGGAAAATGGCATCCTTTCTTGCAACCAAAGTGCAGCCCCTGATCGTCACAAAAAGGATCCTAAGTGGGACCCCATTCTACCAATTCCATTGGAGGGAGTACACGTGTGTACTTTGCATGATGAACTGCGTATACTTGATAAGTTACTCTATCTCCATCTAGTTTATGCTTGGAATTTGAGGCCACAGAAAGTATCTGCACAATGCATTGCAAAAGCTGAAGAACTACTATCACTAATGGGACTTCACAGAGGCAATGTGAAGCTTAAGAAGGACAAGCAACAATTAGAAAAGACATAAAATCTTCCTGCTAAAGTGTCCATGGGTGGAGGGAAGGCAAGGAGGTTCTTGTCCAACCACAATGCTGATAAAGAAAAACATACATTGGCTCAAAGCACCCTAGGTTGGGAGTACTGGAAAGATTTGTGTGAGTGCACCACAAATCAAGCTTCACATCCACGAATTGCTACTTTGAGAGCAAAATTGTGGACAAAGCTTGATGCATTTATAAAGTTGCTTAGACAAGGTCAAATAGATGAGCTTTATTATGAGAGATTCAGGACAGCATTGGGAGAATTCATATCATTGATGGTAGGAGCATGGGGGGAGTCACATATTACACATTACATGGTAATCCTCCTTAGGTTGAAATTTTGTGCTTTAAACTTGAGTCAGTTTATGTTTCTAATACAATGTTTTTCTTTACAGCATATTCTTTACGCACATGCACCATGGTTTGTGGAGCAATGGGGCCCTCTGTCCATTTGTAATACTTAAGGAATGGAGAAATCATGCTATAGAGCAAAGGCAGCATACTTCAAGAATACAAGGCATGGGGGGGCATGGATGATTTTTTCATATTAGTCTCGTGAAGAAGTGAAACTTTGATATTTTCATCCAAAGTTTATATGTCCTAATAAAAATAAAACTTTGAAACATTCGCTAATATTTGAAACTTTTATGCAAAATTTTTAAAAGTTTCGCCAAGATTTTCATATTTTATTTAGAAATTCAAAAGGAAATATATAAAATTGTACTATATTTTATCAATATTGTGAAACTACAAATTTTAGCTTGAAAAACTTTCGCCAAGATTTAATATTAATATAAAAGCATAGCTTTGATAAAAACATCCATGCATGGGGGTGGTATCGCGCGAAGCAATGCACTACACGCAATGTTCGATTGGTTTTATAGATGTCATGTCTAGAGGCCAGGACTCTCAAGCGCGATAAGATAGAGGTCTCAAGTCTCGCAAAAGCAGTTCAACATGTCAAGAAGACAAGGAGATGTGTTGCTTGGAAGTCCTCAACAGGGAGCCAAGGGGTTGCGCTTTGGTTGCAACGTAGAGTCAGACAGGGGAGGCGTTGGGTCCTAAGAGAGCCCCAAATGTAAAATGTTTAATGAATAAAGTTAACACTATTTTGAGTCAATTATAGATTCCAAAATTCACAAATTTGTTTGGAATTGCAGAATTGCATGTGCGACATGGTAGGGCAGAGGGGTGAGTGGGTTGGGAGGGAGGGTGGTTAATATTAAGTATTACCGAACTGGCGACAAAACACTGGGGGGGAGGAGGTGCACTCAAAAAACCCTAATTTAAAAGAAAAACCCTAAAGTGCTTTAAAAAAGACTATATAAAGCACTTCAAAACCCTAAAATCCCTCATTTCTATGGCTCGAGTTAAACAAACTGCTAGATCCACTGGACGCAGTTTAGATGCTAGCCGTTGTCCTCCTCAGAACGCCATGGCCTCCAAACACACTGCAAGCCCCAGTGGCCAAGAGGGCAATCATCACCAGGGATTTGAAGGCAGTTCTCATCATCAGGAGTCCAAGCAACGCGAGTCCCCACCATTCGACTCTCATGGAGGATCCCAGGGATCTCAGCACCATGAGGAATCCCAGCACGATGAAGGATCCAAGCACGATCAGGGGTCCTCTGAGTCCTTCCACACAACTAACCGTGGAAGTAGAGAGGTCTCCCAAGAGGGGCAAAATAGTCCAGTCAATCCTAATCAACTGCCCCTCCCTCCTCCGTGGGGTCCTGGCGTGGAGCATCTAGACGAACAAGGGGAGCAAGAAAGGCAAAGAGAGGAGATGGAGAGATTACAGGGGCCACAACAAGAGGAAGTATTTGGTGGGCTCGTAGATATAATGAACCTTGGCCCCAATCCTCCAACCAAGCAGACCACACGGAAGAGCACCATCAACCCTCTGTGCCTTGAGATGATCAGATATGAGGAGCCTCTAGTACGAGCTGAGCAAGAGCCTCAGCTTGCTGTCTCACAGCCTCATAAAAAGGAAAAGAGACCAAGGACAAAGCAAACCCCTAGGTGCGAGAAGCCACCTCGAATGACCCACCAGACATAGGAAGAGGAGTCTGAAAAGGTGGTTGCAAGGGAGGAGAGGCAAAAGAAGTTCAAAGCGGACAAGCGGCCATGGAGCCATGTCCAAAGGCTAGTGCAGGGTCCCCCAAAGATTAAGAGGCCCAAAAAATCAGGCGTGAAGGCACTTTAGGAGATCCGCAAGTTCCAAACCACTATGGACAATCTCATTCCCCGTGCACCCTTCCAGGGTGTTGTACATGAAATAGCACAGCATTACAAGAGTGATGTGCGTTTCACTTCAGGCGCTATGGGAGCAATTCAGGAGGCAACGGAGCAGATGACAGTAGGTCTTTTTGAAGACGCGAACTTATGTGCTATCCATGCCAAAAGAGTAACAGTGATGGACAAGGATCTTGCACTCGCCAAGCGCATCCACTCTAATCCCTCCCTTAGGCCCTAGATGTTGTTTAGGTTCATTTGGTGTAACCTGATTCATTTTGTAAATCTTTGCCCTTTGAGGCCAATGAATAAAAGATATCTTTATGTTCTATTACTGCTCCCATGTTATTATACATGTTACGTGATGCTTTCCATCAGTTTATGCAAGTTCAGTGTGAATTTGAGTGGTCAAATGATGCTTTCCATTAGTTTATGCAAGTCAAACAAGCCCCATACGTGCCATATCGAGTTTTACCATTTTTGGGCTCCCCGCGTGATGCCGAACACATTTGCCTTCTGCCGTGCGGTGAGATTCTTACTGGATTGCTCAGAAATGACCATTATAGCGCAAATATTTATTTGATCGCATGCTTTTGAACAGAATAGTGAATGAAAATATTAATGCCAACAACAATTAAAGTTACAAAATACAATGACAGTATAAAATAAATTTTATAAAAGAACACAAAATGGGGCACTGTATAAAAAGTATAGCTGTATTCATATAAAATAAAATTTCTATACAATAAGGCTTCAGAGCCTTTCTCTCTTCTCTAAAACACTGAGAACATTGGGCTTTGAATTCCCAAATACACTCCTAGCTCTAAACCTAGTCGATAGAGAGTCAACACTATTTTCATTGCTGCCCAGGGACATGGCTGCTGCCGTCAATGCCATACCTTGAAAATTGGTTCCAAAGGCATTGAGGGCAGCCATGCGGTTCACCAAAATGACCTTGTCAGCATTGCGATTGATGTCAGCATGACCAATCACTCTTGACAAGGCCTTGCACTTCAGGAGGTCATCAGTGTCATGTGGAGAAAACTTTTTGTGGATAACCACAAAGCGCCCTTTTGCTTGGCCAAGGTAATGTGCCAGTGAGTGATCTCGGTCGAAGCTACTGCGAACAAGGTGTTGCCGAGATGAGAATAGGTCGACCTCAAATGCCTCTTGCAACAGTCTAACATTACATTAGAATTCCATTAAAGCAAAAGTATACCAAGAGAGAAGAAATTCAAAGCTCATAGTTTCTTACCACTATGGAGTCATCATGCTCAATCCCTTCCTCTTTGTCAATGAGGATGGATCCAGAGGCCTATCTAGAGTGAGATGTGGAGGCTTCTTCTGGAACATCAGGTAGGTCAAAGTAGATTGATGTCTCTGCATCTTTGATTTGGGCCAGTTTTAAAGCAAGAACCTCTTCTATTGAATCATCTGCTCCCAAAAACCCAGGTTCTTGCATAGTCATGTCCACCTCGTATCCACATAGGATACTAAGAGCTTCATCCTCCCGGAGACCAAACATAACCTCTACATCATGGAGAAAGAGGTATTGTTCTCCATTGACAAGAAGGGGAGCAAGAAACCATATCATTGTTGCAGGGTCAACAGAGGTGGTGTCCGAGGTGGATGGAATTTGAGAAGTAGAATGGGGTTCAGGAGGTCGTTGGAGCACTTCCCGAGCCAATGCAGCTTCCCGCTCCTCAGCTTCTTTATCTAAGGGCTCTTCATTGTAGATGTTGGGCTCATCTACAAAAATAAGAGGATCGGAAAGGGCAGGGGCAGGGTCACAGGGCTTGAGGTCGAGGCCTCCTCTTCCATTTGTCCCTCCTGAAGAAGGAAAATAAAGGTCATTTCCCAAGATAAGGACCTATTTCCTGTGTTTCCGATGACTCCACATGCTAGGAGTTCATCAGTGTCCACCTCCCTAAACCCTAGGGGTGTGAGCTGGGCTCGAAAGCGATCTAAACGCTTTATGAACCTGGGTTCTTTATTGAACAAGTACTTCAAACAATCAATTGGGACCCATCTTTTTGTAGACTCACCAAGTTGATATGCAAAACTCACAATGTAGTCTTGCATGTACTTGATGAGGTCTTCAAAATTGTCTCTGGCTCCCAAGTAGGTGCCTAGGACATCTATGCTCTTATCAAAGACTGGAAATAACTCCTCCTCTCTATCAATTAATGGAGTACGGGAGATGAAATCGTGGAAGGCAGACCTAGCAGAGTCCATGGTAGTTTGGTAGCTAGGAGAACTATGGCTATGATAGTGAAACTTTGAAACTAAAGTAACTTTATAACCTATATATACCCAAATGTTCTAAATATAAAAAATAAAAAGAATTATAAATTTTTTGGGAAAAACTTGACATTGACATGAAACAAAACCATTCAAAACATCAAAATTAATTGCACCACTATTAATTGGAAAATGTCAAAATCCACAATTGTTCCACCCCACATTTTCTAGACAATCTTCAATATTGCAGGAGGGATAAAAGTGGCACTATGCATGAGCTTCTTTGCACGCTTTCCTACCTTTTCACCATTTAAGGTAAAGTGAAAGGACTCAGACATGCCATCCTCCATGACCAATAGGTGTTCCCGCACATCCCTGAGAGTCCACTGTGACGTGACAGTCACATTCTTGACATCTCCTAAATGAGAACCAATACATAAACTTACCCCTGTATTATCATCATCGTTAGAGTCAAGGGGGAGCCAATTGCCACCTGTTTTCTTCCAGCGCCTATATTGGAAAGCAAAATATAACATTTGGTGGGAGATGTGGTACTTGACAACCACATTGTCCTTACATACATGGCATTGAAACAGATCACCCTTTTGTTCACCTGACCTGCTTCCCCAATTCACCCCAAGCAATTCCTCAAGGGCATTCTCATGTAGGCACTTGCATGACCACATGGTTTTTGTTTTGTGCATCTGGATATTATGAAAACAAGAAGAAAAAATGTGCAGAGGCATAAACCAAGACAACCTTACCCATTTAGAGCCAAATGTAAACTTCATGGCCATGCTCACATCCTCCCCACATCCTTTGCAATCTTTTCCTTGTATGATTGCATTGTTCTTTGTCCACCATGCTGCAATCCATGTCTTCAAGTTGTGGTGTTGCAATGCATTGAAGATGGCCATAGCATGATGTCGTCCTTGGAGTAATGTACTTGGCATTATACCAATAGATATTTCTTTTTTTCAAAGTAGAGGACTTCTCTCCAGCATGCATTTGCCTTCCTAAATCCTCATGAATGGCAGTAAACTTACCTAAGAAGCACTCGATTGGTTCCCACTCCTCAAAGTCTGAAGGAAATACATCTGCTATGCAGAAGTGCTATTTCAAATTACAATTTCAAACTGACTCATTACACTGGTTCTATTTCAAAATACAATTTCAAGCTGACTCATTACACTTCAAAATCTTACACAAAATGCAAACTGCGATGGTATTGTCGATTGATTGCTTGACAGAGGAAGGCGCATGTCCTTCCCCATGTAGATATGTTGCACGTTTGCAAGCAATCCTTTCTTCCCAAGCTTGAACTTCATAATGCGGCCCTTCCATTCATGCAAAAGATCACCTCTTTTGCTCTTAGGAAGCTTATGTGGACCCTTGGCAGATCCTCTCATGACTATCCAATCATTCAAGCTATAGGTGCAAGGCACCCATTCACCCAGTGCATTTTTGCTCCTATGGGACACAGAGTACATGTATGGTCTCCTCACCATGCTTGTACATAGGTCACAACAGAAATAGTGGACTAGAAAGTGTAGCTTGGAGGGAGAGAGCAGCTCCAATAGAGGGAGAAGGTATAGAGGGTGCAACTGAAGGTTGAGAGAAGCTCCAAGAGGTGCTGTAGCTAGGAATGGAGGGAGAAAGAGTAGAGGGGGATGAGCAGCTGCTCCAGGAGGTGTTGTAGCTAGGAATGGAGGGAGAAAGTGCAGAGGGGGATGAGCAGCCACTACAGGAGGTACTGTAGCTAGGAATAGAGGAAGAAAGAGCAGAGGGGGATGAGCAACTGCTGCTGTAGGAGGTGTTGTAGCTAGGAATGGAGAGAGAATGAGCAGCTGCTGCAGGAGGTGCTGGAGAGGGAGAAACACAATGGACCAGAATAGGAGGGGGCAGAGAAGATGCCAAATGAGTTCCCACATTTGAAAAATGGAGGGAGAATGGAGCTGGACCAGAGAAGAGGAGGGGGCAGGCCTGTAACAAGCTGAGAGGGGGGAAATTTTTGCCCAGAAGGGCCCACTGCCTCTTGAATGACTTGTAGGTTTGTTTGGGGGAGGTGCATATGGGAGAAGGGTCAAGCATGGGTTGGGGGGGGGGGATGGTTTGAGTGGTCCCCGGTGTAAGAGGAGTAGCCAATAGGGGCTGTTTGCAGGTCTGCCCACCCTCCACCTCAACATAGCATTGCCCCACAAAAAGGAGCACTCCCATTGGTACACCTCAAATACCTCACTAATCCCTTGAAATTAGGAAACACGAATTGGGGGCCCTTTGGAGATCCCAATTCTCCCCTAATGTAGGCTGGTTAGCATCTGGTTGGGAGTTCACACCAGTAGCTCAGCTCGTGGCTCGGAGGGGACATCTCCTAATTCAGGATCGCATCCCATAGATGTCATGGTTGGGTGGTGAGCAGCCTGCTCAGTTTCCTCACATTTGGTGTGTTCTTGTGTTTGCTTGCAAATAAGAGGTTTCAAGACTGCTGGGGTCGTGTCAGTTGGTATCAGAGCCAACTCCTGAGGTAGGAACTCCTGTTGCGAGAATTTTGGACAAATTTTTCTCTAGGTATGCCCTAATTTCAAAATTTGTGTTCATACCTTGCAAGTGTCTACTTGTTCATCGGTTAAGGGAAGTGGTATTGGATTAGGAAAGAAGGTAGGAGAAGGCAGAGAGGGAGTGAATTCGCTGCTGAAGTGAGGCACTAGGAGAGAGATAGAGCGAGGTGTAACTTGGAGGGGCAAAGAGTGATTGTAGGGGAGAGTGATTGTAGGAGAGAAGCGATGGTAGGAGAGAAGCATTGGGTTGAGGGGGAGCTTTAGTTGAACCCAAGTATAGCGGGCTAAGCAGTGACCACGAGGGCGCCAAGGTTTGGAGCAGTTTGCAGTGACCACGAGGGCGCCAAGGGTTGTGCGCAAGTCTACACCCCTCCACTACCCCTTGCCAATTTCCCCCTCTGGTTCCACCCGCTGCAGTCCTCCATACGGGACAGCAAGGAGCTCAACTTCGAGATTGATAGCCTCTGCTAGCCCCTTCTCCTTTCGTCTAGCCAGCCCTCTTTCTTTCATCACCTCTGTTTCGTCATCTTCTCTCTCTGTTCCAGCCTCCCAGTTTCGAGACCACCTATTCCTCCTCTTCTCTCAGCCTACTTTCTTCATCAAATCTGATTTTAGTTATGGCTGATTCCATAGACCCCGAACTTGCAATGGGAGACCAAGATATGAACTACCATGTGGAGGATGACCAGGGTCTCTATGATGATTTGATTACAAAGATAGCCTTCAGTAAATTCACCACTGGTCTCAATGAAAAGTTTGAGCAGGTTAACATGAATCAAACAGGGTTGACACAGCAACTCGAAGGGATTCAAACTACACTCACACTTTTGACTAGCACTATTCAGGCACTCACGCATGTGGATGCCATGGCTTCAGTGTTAGGTCCGAACATCACTCCAAATCCTTTTCCCAAATATCAAAAGTCTCGTACCAAGGAGGTTGTTGACACTTGGTTGCACAAGTGGCAAGTACACTTCCAGTTTCACCCTTACCTAGATGATAAGAAAATACAGCTTGCAACAGGGTATATGTCAGGAAAGGCTTTATTGTGGTGGAAGGAACTCCGACCCAAGCCTGATAGAATTCGAAGGGGTCTTCAAGAAAGAGTTTTTGAAGAAGGAGGAAGATTACGATATCGTAAGCAAGCTCAAAGCCCTCGATATGTCTAAGCTAAATCTGACTTTTGAGGTTTATCTTCAGAGGTTTCGGGATTTGTAGACCAGAGCTACAAAGATGGATATAGTGACCTTGTTAGCTTTCTTTGTGGATGGTTTGCCTGACTCGTACAAGTTACAGATCAAGAACAATAAGTGTACCACTTTGCAAGAGGCCATGAATTATGCGCGCATCTATGATGATACCATGGCAAGCACAAAGGGAACCACAATTGCCTTGACACGGGTGGGAAGAACAAGAGGAAGTTATTCCAATCTACCACTGGTACCGGGGAGTCGAAGTCTATAGATGCCTCCAAGAGGCATTCGACTCAAACGAAGAATGGTTGTGCCCGTTTCCTTCGTACATTGAAGTTAAAGAAAGAAGGACGTTGCTTCATATGCGAGGAGCAGGGCCACACTAGGAATGATTGTCCCAAGTACAAGAACCAGATGCAAGTGCTGGGACCGAAGCTCCATGCAGGTCCAGGTACCAAAGCTAAGGGAGCTAATCAAGTTTCGATGACAGGTATTTCTGTAAATGTCATTACCTACCTACTTTCTTGTAATTGCACTTTTAATAATTCGTTATTTGGTTCCCATGATATTTTTCGAGTTTATGGAGAAGTTAGGGACCAAAGAGTTCACATTCTCTTTGACCCGGGCAGCTCTCACAACTTTGTAAATTACAAACTTGTGCAGAAGATGGGGCTGTCCACAATACCTACCGATCACACCTACAAGGTGTAGCTTCCAGCTGGGAAGCAGTTTTGGGATCGCAAGATTGAGGCACTTTCTATCTGGATGCAAGACTACACAGCTGCTCTTGCGTGCTATGTCATGCACTTGGAACAAGTGGACTTGTTAATCGGAATAGAGTGGTTTAAAACCCACGATTTTTGCTCTTCTCATGGACCTATTGTATCTGCGATGCAGCTTCGGAATATAATAAACACTTCTCATTATGATGTGTATCAATGTGTTTTGATTCTGCTTTCTTCATTTGTTGTCTCTGTTAATAACAAAAATGATTTAAGCATGTTTGAATACCGTTAATTGAGAATGTTGTTGGATGATTTCATGGATATATTCCCTGCTCAACTGCCGGAAGGTTTACCTCCAGAACTGCGGGCTGTAGATCATCGCATAGATTTAGTACCTAGGGCTCAACCTATTAGTGTTCCACCTTATAGGATGAGCCAGCTTGAGGAGGATGAGTTAGCTTCACAGCTACAAGATTATTTGAATATGGGCTATATTCACCCAAGTAAATCACCTTGGGGAGCACCTGTCCTCTTAAGAAAGAAGAAAGATAATTCGTAAAGAATGTGTATAGATTATAAATGATTGAATAAAGTGACAATTAAGAATTGATACGCTCTTCCTCTATCCGATGATTTGATAGACCGTTTGGCTGGAGCAAAGTATTTCACTAAGATTGATTTGCGTACGGGTTATCACCAAATCCGTATATATGCTAAACACATAGATAGAACCGCATTCTGAACTAGGTATGGCCACTACGAGTTTCTCGTATTACCTTTTGGTTTGACCAATTCTCTTGCCACCTTCCAGCAAATGATGAACGATTTGTTCCGAGATTTTCTAGGCAAATTCGTAATCATGTTCTCAGATGACGTCTTGGTATATAGCCAAACGCTAGAGGATAACATAGGACACCTCCGTTGTCTTAGTTATTCTAAGAGAGCATAAGCTTTATGCCAAGATGAGTAAATGTGACCCTTCTTTATGAAGGAGATCATTTACTCAAGACACAAGATTTCTTCTGAAGGTATTAGCATTGAGCTGGATCGTATCCAAAAGGTTTTAGAACGGCCTATCCCTCAGACTGTGAAACAACTTCGTTCTTTCCTAGGATTCACGGTTTTTCTATGAAAGTCTGAGCATGATTATTCACACATCACGGCACTCCTGACAAACATATTGAAAGGTCATGGACGCAGGTCTACCCAACCGATATCTTGAAATGATGCATTGAACAAGGCTTTTGAAACCTTGAAGTTAACTATCAAGGAAGCACCCGTTCTTGCATTACCCGATCCTACCCGGCTTTATGTTCTAGAGGTCGATGTGAGTGATTTTGCGATTGGGGCAACTTTATTCCAAGAGGACAGACCTGTAGCTTTTGAGAGTAAGAAGCTAGACGACACCCAATATCGTTGGCCCACACTAGAAAAAGAACTCTAGGCAGTTGTGTATGCTCTGAAGGTTTGGAGATACTACTTGTATGGTTCGAAGTTTCTTGTATTGACCGATCACCAATCAATCAAGTATGTGTGTGACGGGTCTGAATTGAGGGGACGAAAGGCTAGATGGGCAGAGTTAATGCAAGATTTTGATTTTGAAATATAGTCATTTCAGTTCTTATTGGCAGAAAGTCCAGGATAGGAGTTCCATAGTTGACCAGGACTCAGGGATTGTGCCACCTACAGTACAGGCGACGGGAGGTCAGTGGATGATTAGGAACGGCTTGCTGTTCCAGAATGGAAAGATATGTGTGCCAGATGTTTCGGATCTTCGATCCAAGATTCTCTCGGAGTGTCATGATGCTCCTAGTGCTGGACATCCAGGTATACATTGGACTCTGTCTCTTGTGAAGCATACCTTTTATTGGCCTAAGATGCATGCATTTATTAAAAATGATGTGGTAGGTTGCCAGGTTTGTCAGGTTACTAAGGCAGAACACCTTAGAAGGGCAGGTTTATTACATCCATTGCAAATCCCAGGTAACCTGACAAACCTGGCAACCTACCACATCGTTTTCAATAAATGCACGCACATACATCCACTTCTAGATTCTTCACAACTCCCAAGGTCTTAACCCTAGTGTTGTCAACTAATTTGATGCGATAAGGAGAGGTAGTACTAGAGTATTTTAAATCAGCATCTATCATGGTCTTCTCACTCATGACATTAATCGATGCACCTCCATCAATATACACATTGGAAATCACTTGGCCATCAATGATCACATCAACCATAGGTACATCATCACCAACTTCTATATCTACCTTTTGAAGAATAGGAATGACACTTTTCTTCTTTTTCTTCTTTGACACGCTTATGCTTGCTAGCTTTCCCCATTCCTTCCGTAGTTTTGGATGTCCATGGACTTTATTACGGGTTTGCCTAGAACGGGCAAGGGTCATGACTCCATTTGGGTCATAGTGGACCGTCTAACAAAAATGGCTAGATTCTTACCTACTAGAACAACCATCTCAGCACTTCAATTGCTCACGAGTTTGTGGACCAATTGTTTAAGCTGTATGGTTTGCGCTCTGACATAGTTAGCGATAGGGACTTGAAGTTTATAAGTAACTTCTGGACACTTGTTTTTTAGAAGTTGGGAACTACTCTAAGTATGAGTTCCTCAGATCATGCACAATCTTATGGTAATACAGAGAAGGTCAACCAATTGGTTAAAGATATTTTTCAGGCATATGTTTCTAAGAGACAGTCTTCATGGGAAGATTATCTTTCTATGATAGAATTTGCTTATAACAGTGCAAAGCATTCGAGTACTGGTTACAGTCCTTTTATGCTTATGTACGGGTTTCAACCTAAGTCACCAGTTATGGTTGGGTTAAAGGGAATCCAAAATGATGCTGCAAAGACATTCTTGCAAGACATGCAAGAAATGTTGCAATTTGCCAAAGAGTCTATTAGAATTACCCAAGATCAGGACATATTTTATGTTAATAGACATCATTCACCTAGAGAGTTCTCTGAAGGAACGATGGTATATTTACGTATTCCCAAGGAATCCAAGAGCCTACGTACTGGTTTGGTTCCAAAGTTATCCCCCAGATATTGTGGTCCGTTCAAGGTTATTAAAAGAATTGGACCAATTGCACATAAACTAGAATTGCCTCCTAATGTTAAAGTACATCCACTATTTCATGTCAGTAGACTGAAAGAATTATTGGGTGTGGGGATGATCAACTTGTTTCTCCTCGAGTAATAATAGAAGTTACAGATTTGACTTTTATTCCACACAAACCTACGAGTATTCTTGAATTTTGTGAAAGACAGATTTGTAATAGAACTATCATGGAATACAAGACCAAGTGGAAGGATTGTGTTGAGGAGGATGCAACATGGGAGACATTACAAAACCTCCAGTGGACATTCTCGAGTTTTTTTGCGAACTCAAGAGTGAGTTCTTAGAGGAGGGGAAGTATGTCATGTACACGGATTGGTATCTGACGTGTATTGGGTACACAAGACTAGCTCAGGTAGCCTGGGGAGGCTTAGAGCTAGGCAGGCTTGATTCTCAGGTTGAGTGGCAAGGGTACGAACCAGTTAGAGATCTTCACTATTTTTGGCACTTAGGACCCAAGTCTATATAAGGGACCTAGAGGTTCAGTTCTCAATGAGCCGATGGGAGCAAGTCTCGTTCCCAGGTGCTAGGTCTGATCCTGGATTGAGTCGCGGACGTGGGCCTGCATCATAGCGTAGTCCAAGGCCTAGCAGCAGATCCCCAGCTTCACAGCGCCACCTGGTGGTATGGGACACCAGGCTAGTTAGAATCTGGTTGGGAGTTCATGCCAATAGCTCAGCTCATGGCTCGGAGGGAACATCTCCTGATTCGAGATCGCATCTCATAGATGTCGTGGTTGGGTGGAGAGCAACCTGCTTAGTTTCCTCACGCTTGGTGTGTTCTTGTGTTTGCTTGCAGATCAGAAGTTTCATGTCGTCTTCTTTGGTTGATAGCTTCCCTTCTTTTCAGAGAATACTTAAAACCACGACAAAGGACTTCTCGTATTTTACTCCTAGCTCCAAAAGTATTTCTAGGATCGTGGGAGTAGCTTCCCCTAGCAAGTCCATAGCAAACCACCCTATACAATCCCCCTTTGCAGCCCTAGCAGCCCATTCAAATCTTCCCCTCAATTCTTTCCTACTAACCCCAAACACCCCCCCCCAAAGAGAAGAGCTCTCTGCTCCTTTTTTGTTCTCACCTCTCAGGATGGCCTTGCATTTCTGAACCTGACCAAAGTCTGGAGCCCAGTCCAAAGGTAGCACTTGCTGTGCCCAAATTTTGGGTAACCTTTGTCCAGCAGAGCCATGTTTTCTTCATTAAAGAACCAGCTCCCTAGAACCTTAAACTCCACCTTCGACTGGAATTTACTGGACCTCCTCCACTCTCTTCAGACAAACAGTGTGACCCATTTCTTTTCAACTTTTAGTATTAGAACCATTCATGGCTTTCTTGATTGTGTTATTCGTGATCATCAGAAGAATATTTACAATACAGATTGCAAATAGTAGTACTTGAAAGATGTTGCAAGGTAGTATCATTCCATCAGATCTGTTACATAAAATTTTGATAGTGCTTGCAACTTCATCCCAAAATTTGATGATTGTATTTTAAAGCTGTACATTTGCATCTCGATATTGTATTATTCTTTTCTATATACCGAGTTTTTTAATAAGAGGGTGCATCATACTTTCAACGGTATTAAGAATGACAGAAATTGGCCAATGACAGAATGTCAATGCCTTGCTGACATTTTGTAGGCCTGTTTAGCAATTGCCCAATTAGAAACTGGCAGTCACTTGACTGAAAAGAGCCTTAAAATCTTTCGTTGGTGTTCCTTCACCCTCTGGTTTAGAGGCCAAGTCAAAAGCCTTATTCTTTACTTCTTCGAAAAGAAGTGCCTGTAACAGTCAAATCGAGGAATGGAAAGAAATTCAGTCGAGAGAAGTGCATTGGCTGAGCAGGCACAGGTTCCTGCAAACTCTCTGAAATACTCTACCAGCATCAAGTTAGCATGTACCATACCTGCACACACACTTCCGCAACATCCGCTCTAGGGATTGTCTTGGTATCTGTTGCAAGAAGCTCGTCATCTTTCCCGATCAAAAGTTCTCGTACACCACCTTCTTTGTCTTGCAACCCACCAGGCCTGAACGTTTCATCAATATGATTAATCTTTGATTGATATGAAAAACGTAATCTCAACATACAGTGATGGATTGCAGAGCAGACTGCAAACAAAACACAGAGCTATCGCTGTCATGGAAAAACTCTAATACCTTATAATTGTATACGGAACACCAGAATCTGCCAAATATTGTTCTGCCTTCCTCTTCCATATCTGTAGCAATCACCATATCAAACTAAGCCATAACATAAGATTCCTGACTGTACATAACAACATGAATTTTCATTCACAACTCACCAAAATCTTCCCGTTTCCAAAAGAGTTGAGAGGATGATTTGGATTTGTTCCACCCATGGAGCCAACCAATATGATATGCTTTACACCGACTTCTTTGGCTACAACCACAGCCAGAACTTAGTTCGTCCAAGAAGAGATGCCAAGAAGACATCTGATATAATTCAAGCATGTAAAGCAACGCATTAAAGAAATCTACCACATGATGTGATACTAATAGGCATGAAAGAGGCTACCTAGCTATACATGCTTACGTGTGAGTTACTCTTATATTTACGAACTGTGATTGTTTTAGAGCTTACCAGCATCAATCTGATTCTTCTGTCCAACCCAATCAACCTGCCAAGCTTCCAAAATCAAAATCTTATAAGTATTTTCAAGATTTACTCCAAGCTTACCAGTTACCTCTTTTTATCAGATTCATGTAGAAATTTGCCGCATGACCTTTTAAATCTATTAATCACCTCTTAGAAGCCATACTTAAGCACACCTCAGTAGATCGAGAACGTAGGAGAGGGAGAGAGAGTAGAAGAATGTAGCACTAGCCAGGAAAAGCTCACAAGTTATTTGCAAGTCTCCAATTGATGTAGGAATTTGCCCCATGACCCTTTAAATCTATTAATCACTTCTTAGAAGTCATACTTAAGGGTTGACCACACCTCAATGAATCAAGACATTTTGCATTATCAGCATGCAATAAAATGACGCATTAGAATGAACCTCAGGTGTTACTAGACACATTGGGAGGCTCTTACCTCTCACAATTTGGAGCCAAGGAGCCTTCCCAATTGAATCAGGTAGAATAGTAGACAGATTAACTTGAATTCAGAAAAAACATCTACTTAGTTTAGTAGTGGAGGTATGAAACTTTAACCAAAAGCTCCTTGGTTAACCCACATTTGCAAAACGAGCTTTGGAACAGGCTGGAATTCAAATTGCAGCAATCGCAGCTTCCTGGCACAAATCGCATATGGGGATGGTCTCTGTTTGGAAGCTGAAAACTCCATGCAGCATGAGAGAAACTTAACGATGGGGCTGGAAAGTAGATCTCCATAGGGAGAGAACATAGGAGAGGGAGAGAGAGTAGAAGAATGTAGCACTAGGGGCCAGAAAAAGCTCCAAGCTTACAAGTTATTTGCAAGTCTCTGATTCATGTAGGAATTTGCCCCATGACCCTTTAAATCTATTAATCACTTCTTAGAAGCCATACTTAAGGGTTGACCACACCTCAATGAATCAAGACATTTTGCATTATCAGCATGCAATAAAATGATGCATTCAAATGAACCTCAGGTGTTACTAGACACATTGGAAGTCTCTTACTTCTCACAAGGAGCCTTCCCAAATGAATCAGGTAAGATAGTAGACAGATTTACTTGAAATCAGAAAAAACCTCTACTTATTTTAGTAGTGAAGGTATGAAACTTTAACCAAAAGCTCCTTGGTTAGCCCACACTTGGAAAACGAGCTTTGGAACAGCAAATTGCAACAATCGTAGCTGCCTGGCACAAATTGCATATGGGGATGGTCTCTGTTTGGAAGCTGAAAACTCCGTGCAGCATGATAGAAACTCAACGATGGGGCTGGAAAGTAGATCTCCATAGAGAGAGAACGTAGGCGAGGGACAGAGAGACATTAGAATTCAAGAGCCAAAATAACTCCTATCTAGAAATGATAAACTTTTGTGGCAGCATGGAATCAAATTGTGACTCCACCCATTAGCAGTATATAGTTACATTAGTATGTGCTTTAAGTCTTCTTATTGGGATGTCTTATCCTCGTGTAAAAATGAAGGGCCATTCCCTTCTTTCATCTCATGGTTAACGGGTAAATCCCTATCTTGTCAAGAAAGCTTAATAGTGAACCTTAGTACTTCGCTTGACTATCATGCCTAGAGTTATCTAACAATCTTGTTGTGTGGCCCATCAAGTTGTTGAGATGAGACTTGTGCAACCACCAAGAGATGCCTAGTCTAAATCATGTTATATGTATGCAAAATTTCACCAAAAGGGCATTAGTGATGTATCAATGAGAAGGGTCTATAGTATGTTGTTAGCATGGAATGTACCTTTGGATAGCTGGGATCCGCTCTATCTTCCTACAGCATATGACTTGCTCAAAATGACGTTGTATTTGGATCCCCTTGTAATGAAGGCCTTGCCACATGGCCATTATGATGAATCTAATCCTCCCACGAATATGGCAGGTACTCTGCCACTTCGTGAGTTGGAACCTAGGATGGCCAAATCAAGGAGGTTGTTATGGAAATAATACTTCTTACATTGTTGAAATATGGGCCTAAGCTTGGTACCCCCTTGTGGAAATGTGTTGATGGGGCTTGGTGGCTCTTTAAGGCTCCCTTGAAAATATTGGCCTTGAACTCCTCTCCCTCACATCCCTTCCGAGAATTTTTGGGAGAGAGAGGTATGCGTGGCTAGGAGGAAGGAATGGGGACACCCCACACTCGGTGCTCCTTGAGACGCGTGGCAGCCATGCAGGCTACCAACATCCCTTGTGGAAATGTGTTGATGGGGCTTCTAGGGCATTGGCTGACATGTGTATTTGTGGGAGTCCAATCCCTTAAGAAATGTGGGTGGATTGGATCCCTTGAATATAAAGGAGGGTTGAGACCCCTACTAGGGTGCGAGGGTGTGGGACCCCTCGTAACCAATGCCCCCCGGATGTGACATGAGGCACTTGTTGCAATCCTACATTCATTACTTGCTAGGGATATTTTATATTATAGTCATGTGTCATATGGCAAAGTGTTCCATAAGATCGCATCGGATGTGGCAGGGGTTCTAGAGGATGCTTTGGAAGGTTTACTTGAGGACACCTAACTAGTCCTGTGTTTTTCTAGGCTAGATGGTTAGATTTCATATTAATACTAATGTTGCTAGTGTGACTGGTGTTATTACAATTAGATGTGTATTTTGATGTTTGTATATCAAGCATAATTGTATTGGAATTAGTTGGTGTGATGATTCATCAGTTGATTGTTACTAACATAATTGACAGCTTGAGTGCACATGATGAGTTGGATAACAAGGAATGGAGATGGTGAAGATAATTTGGATTGACCGAAGTATCGAAGGCCATGGGCCAATATTGAAAAATCATGTATAATTAATCCGTAGGCTAACGTAATTCACTGATTTTGAAAGGGCATATAAAGCCTTGAAGCCACGTTGAGCAATCCCTCTAATTGTGGACAAGGGATGCTTTTTCATGTACTATTGACGGCTCTTTTTGCTTTAAAATGAAATATAATAAATACTCAAGATGGAAAGCAAGAGCCACCATCTGGCGGGCAGATTGGACCCGTGCTGCATCGCTTTCTTCTCTGTCTCCCTTAATCTCCTCTGATTCTTTTGTACATGGTTTCTTTATTCATGTCTTTTTGTATTAATTCATAAATTCATAGCAGGATTGATTTTCCTTCCTCTTGGCAGAGGTACTAGGTAGGCATTATCATGAACTTGTTTGAAACTTTTGAAGGGTCCGTATCTCAGAGATTAACCTTCACATTGGGACTTCCCTGGAGAGTCTCATTTGGCACCCACATCAAAAAACACATGTTCTCTGTATTTATGAGCTTGATGCTTATATTTGGCTTGGGCTTGCTCCAAAGTATGATGCTAAATTGATGAAGGTATTGGAGATACTTGGAAAAAGGCTCTGCCTTGGCAATGTTATGTGATGCTTTAGAGGAAGTGGCTTTACTGAGGAGCCTGTAATGCTAAATCCCTAAGCAGGGCTGGTTGAAACCACAACAAACTTCAAACGGATTGTTCGCTGTGGAAGAATGAGGTATCCTGTTGCATACAAGCTGCATGTAGGGCAATCATCCCAAGCTCTGAGTTTGTTTTGGAAATAAATTCTTAGAAGTTATGAGCTGGACCAATACTCTGTTCACGACCTGGGTCTCGCCATCAATAGGCGGATGCCAGGCTGTAGAATGCTTCAGCTGAGTGTCCATTGACCTCCATAAGGTGGTCCAAAAGGTTGACAAGAATCTGCAGTCTCTATCAGAGGCTATGGATGAGGGAAGGCCAAAGTGAATCCACACATGCATCAAGGACAGTGGGCTGCTTGCATTCTAACCAAACACCCGTAAAAACAGCATTCGACCAAATTAGTCAGATCTACATGTGCGGGTTTGAAGAAAATGTGGTAGTAGCATCCTTTTGTTACCCTGGCACCTTTTCTTGGGAGTATTGGACTGTGGCTGCAGGAAGGGCTGGGCATAAGGTTGACGGACACTTCAGTTATAGACACATAATGAGGTTGTCATGCCTAGGAGGACGCTGATGCAAGCCATATTAGCCTAACCACATTGCAAGGATAAACCCAACATTTGAAAATCTACATCCTTTCACATTGCGGTTTGACATACTGACTTCACCAGCAGGAACTTTGCCTAAGGCAGTCTGAAAATTCGATAAACTGGAGCACCCCACATCCTGTGGCACAGTTACTGGATATGTTCGCCCAGATTGGAATGCCAAATCCTGAACTGTCTTTTGGCAAGCCCTCGAGTAATATTATAAGAATTCCAACCAGCAACTCTGCAATTACTAGGTTAATTGATATACAGGATTCAAGAGTAGAAGGGAGTCAAGGGAGTGATTTGGACAGGCGGCATGCCAGACTTTTAACATGGTCAGTAAAAGTGCATTGCAAAAAGAGGGAAAAAGGGGGCAACTTCAAGGACAGGAGTGGGTAGCCCTTTTGGGCTTCAATCTGCACATGGAAAGACCATTCAATGCAAGAAAATATGTTCAGTGGCTCTTAAGGGCGTTTATAGAGGAAGGATCCTGGATGGTATCTAGGTGCAAGGTGACGGCTAGAGTGCGCTCCAAGCCATGGCCAATCTATAGAAGATGCGGGGCAAGCTTTATTGGTAGGCCTTGCAGTCTCGGAAATACGCAAGTGAGCTGTTCCCGTCAATCATTATGGCAGCTTTGAGTCTACTACCTTACGTATGAACCCTATGTTTGCCAGGAAAGTAATATCTAAACAAAAGTAATTAAGTCAGGAAATCATGTACCTGTTCAGGATAGGCTCCATCTTCGTAGTAAAATTCCGGACGTCCTCCTTTGCTCGGATCGAATGCAGGTTTCATCTTCGGAGCAGCACTGGTCAGGATAATGAGCGAATCAATGCCTGCGAATGCGGAAGTCAAACTCTCTGGCTGAATGATGTCTCCGATGTAGACGTCGTCAGCTCCTCCGATTTTGGCCTTGCTGTCTCCGGACCGGACCAAACCGCGAGGGATAAACTGATGGGCTCGGTCCTTCAATTTCTGATAAACAATGTGCCCTGAGAGCAATGACGATTTGCGGTTGAGCAAAGCATGATTGGATCAAACGAGAAACAGAAATTGCAAGCCAAAATTAGGTTACCAGTTCTTCCACCAGCACCAGTAACGAGGACGGTTGTGGGATTGGCCATGAGGAAGAGAGTGTGCTTTTTTGCAAATGAGCTCAAAGAATACACTGGCCGTGAGAGACGCACTCAGTTCATATATATCCATCATCATTGCTTTGCCACTTGTCCCTCCCGCTCTCGTACACGTGTTTCCTTTAGATTAGTTCGCCTACTGAAAAAGTCAACTCTTCATACATGTCAAATGTCTCATGTTTTAGCCCCCACATGCGCTTTTGCCCACCTAGGGTCACGGGGCCGGTTCTAAGGCCGGGTTCACACCACCCACCCGGCCATGGATATCGAAAATGGAGAGGAAGATGGGCAGGTGGTGTGAAAGTTCACACCACCTGTTGGACATAATATAAATAAAAGCTGCCTCTCAATTGCATTAATGGATGATTGGCTCTCTCAATTGCATTAATGGATGATTGGCTTAGTGGTAGGAAGATTACTTTAGACGCAGGCCACCCGGGTTCAATACCCAACGATAGAACTTCGCGCACTTCTCATTTGTTGTCCAACGAGTTGGGCGGCCCTCTAAGGTCGCCCATCATCTTTTGCATTCCATGTCTGGACGCCCATCAACGATTGGACCACGTTTGCAAACGCACCTGCACCTCATTTTTGCACGACGGGTGAACAATTGGTGTGAACCCGCCCTAACTTTCCAACACTAATCCATGGCGGAAATAGCCTTAATTATTAAGTGTTACCATTGCGGAAGGATGGGTCAATATCAAAGTGACTGCAGACTGAAGAACAAACCAAAGTGTCATCATTGCAAGAAGCTGGGACTTGAGAGTTGTGCCATGAGCACATGTAGAGCAAAGGTATGAGTAAAGGGCAAGCTGCCACATGGCATGGAGGAGATATCCCACATGTGAGCATGCATATGGATGTAAGTACCCACTCCTATAAAAGGGAGCCTTAATTATTAAGTGTTACCATTGCGGAAGGATGGGTCAATATCAAAGTGACTGCAGACTGAAGAACAAACCAAAGTGTCATCATTGCAAGAAGCTGGGACTTGAGAGTTGTGCCATGAGCACATGTAGAGCAAAGGTATGAGTAAAGGGCAAGCTGCCACATGGCATGGAGGAGATATCCCACATGTGAGCATGCATATGGATGTAAGTACCCACTCCTATAAAAGGGAGCTTCATTTGAAGTAATATCAATCAAGCACTTTGCACTATCTCAAGATTCTCTTTATGAGTCCAAGCTAATCTATCTTGGAACCTAATTGACTTGAGTTATAGATCATGATCACTCTTAGGTTTCATCCACCTTCGATTAGTGTTGTCATTAGAGTAGATTAGGGTCCATAGGAGAGCTCGGATATGGTGGACCCTAATCTACTCTAATGACAACACTAATCGAAGGTGGATGAAACCTAAGAGTGATCATGATCTATAACTCAAGTCAATTAGGTTCCAAGATAGATTAGCTTGGACTCATAAAGAGAATCTTGAGATAGTGCAAAGTGCTTGATTGATATTACTTCAAATGAAGCTCCCTTTTATAGGAGTGGGTACTTACATCCATATGCATGCTCACATGTGAAATATCTCCTCCATGCCATGTGGCAGCTTGCCCTTTACTCATACCTTTGCTCTACATGTGCTCATGGCACCACAACTCTCAACAAATTTACATGGCTGAAAGTATTTGTGTTTGCTTTTCCACGTCATTCTTAATGATTGCTCCAGGGTATAGTTCATTGTCTATTGGCGAAGAGACAGGAGCTAACTTTGAAGGCAATGTTCTCTAATGGTTCGAGCTCTCCTACGGACCCTAATCTACTCTAATGACAACACTAATCTAAGGTAGATGAAACCTAAGAGTGATCATGATCTATAACTCAAGTCAATTAGGTTCCAAGATAGATTAGCTTGGACTCATAAAGAGAATCTTGAGATAGTGCAAACTGCTTAATTGATATTACTTCAAATGAACCTCCCTTTTATAGGAGTGGGTACTTACATCCATATGCATGCTCACATGTGGGATATCTCCTCCATGCCATGTGGCAGCTTGCCCTTTACTCATACCTTTGCTCTACATGTGCTCATGGCACCACAACTCTCAACAGATTTACATGGCTAAAAGTATTTGTGTTTGCTTTTCCACATCGTTCTTAATGATTGCTCCAGGGTATAGTTCATTGTCTTTTTTAGGAAACATGGTGTAGATGATGGCATTTTTGTTTAAGTATTCAGAGCTTGCAGTAAGCATGTAGCATCAGGTTGGACGAGAGCGCTGAGGCAAGGCCAAGGAAGCCTTCCGTTTTTGGGCCTTCCATCAACACAGAGTTTGATTTGGAGAATTCTCGACTGAGATCTTCATCAAAACAATACATCTTGAAATTTAGGTAAGGAAATGTAAGAGATGCAAGGAAATGGAAGACCACATTTTTGGGACATAAGCATGTTGCACAATGGACAATATTGCAGCTACAAAAACTGAGCATTACATATGCATCATTGAGATATGCATAGATAAAGCATCACACAACTCTAGCAGCTCATTTGCATGAGATGCAACTAAAGCAAACTAGAGAAGAGTAGAGATCTACACGCAGAGTAAGGGCCTATTCCCACTACGAGTTAGGTTATGTTAGTGATCTTAACATAACTGATTCAGTTAAGTTAAAGTTAACCTTAACAATGGAATTGCATTCCCATTGATAACCCATTATGCTATGCACTAAGTGGTCCAAACAAAAAATTTTGGGGTATTTTTCATACAAAATGCTTTATCTCATCAATCCAAAGTCCGTCCTTTAAAGTTAAGGTCACAATGGGTTCTTCTTTTCAAGCCTTTCAAATGAGTACCCATGTTGTATAGTTCCGAGTTGATCTTGACCATGAAAATTTCTTAACAAGAATCTTGGTTAAAATAGCATTCCCACTGCTCACCCTTAAGTTAACCATTAAATTTTTACATTCCAACTTCTTTCTCTTCATAAAAGTCCTTAAAGTACCTATTTTGAAGGGGTTAAATTTACAATGATTTTTTAGGGGCCGTTAGGAGATTTAACTTAACTAGACTCTCTAAATGCCAATGGGAATGCACAATTATGTGAACATGCCATTAAGAGCCTTAACTAGTGCTCCCTAACTAGTAGTGGGAATAGGCCCTGACACAACAAGATCCATTCAACGTGTGGTATGAGCCTCCCAAAATCCACATTCAAAGAGATCTTGTTGTTGCAATTTGTGGGCGGATTTTCTTGATAGAGGTTGAAAACATGCTGGGACAATAGGAAAGGGTTGTTGGAAAGAGATCCTTTTGTGAGTAACACCTTCGTTGATATGAAGGCTGGTACTTTGGCGTGCAACATTGTCATTGGGATTTTTTATAATTTTATGTGAATTCTTGTGTGTTGGAATAATGTTTCCTTCCTCCAGAGGATAGAGTTCACCTGATTGATTGTTAGTCTCACACCATTGAATATGTTGCAAAAATTTGTAGGCATGAATGGAGTGGCTTGCTTGCAAAAGCACCAAAATTGTTTGACAAACTTGTAGCTCTAAATGTAGTCTCCTAGAATGCTCTAATTGCAATAATTGGTACTTTGGAAGTAACTTAGAGTGCATGAGAGGCATGCTTTGAGATCAATTTTTGAGAAACATCTTCAAAATCATGCTGAGAGATTGAAGATCATTAAGGGATATCTTATACATAAGCTTTTGTGATGAGAAAGCTCTCCCCGCTGTCAAGTATTATTTGAATCCAATATTGTTGAGTGCATAGATTTGCGCCTACCGCATTCGAGAAATGTAACCGCAATATCTTTTCTGCTTGAAGAGTCATCCTTGATCTGCAAATTATAGATTTTATGCCAAGAATCATTTGCAAGAAGCAATCCAATGCAATTGAACCACACTACTAATATAATGACTTTTAGGGGAGCCCACTAAGCTATATGCATTGCCTTCTCTGAGGGGAATCTGAGTGCTCTCAAACTATAATTTTATCTTTTCCTAGATTGGTCGAACTTTGGGGCACCTCTAGAAAACATGAAAGGGAGATTCAATGACAAAGCGGGAAAAGTGAAGATATCTCCATCCATTGGGAAAATATATCATGCTTGGTTAGGTTCTATAGTAGCAGACTTTTTAGGGAATAGAGTTGGGTTTTTTAAAGTTTGTAGCCTAGATTTCGAAGGTGCATGAGAGGCGCACTTCTCCTTCTCATTGAAAAAAAAATCGTGCTAGAGGTTTTGCACAAGTGCAAAGCCTTTCCATCCTCATTAATAGCTTCCCAGTAAATGTGCAAGGTTTAGCATGAATGCTTTAACTTGGAAAATGTTTCTTGGAGAAAGGGCTACTTTGTAGGGATAAGTCATAGCATTGAACTAACATATGCATAAGGAACCAAATAGCATTCCCAAGTTCCAAAGTTGAGTCTATAGTTTTTTTTATTTGTTGCATGGAAGCCATGACTTTACGTTCAGCTAACACTAGAAAGGCATGGTAACCATCCTTTTGAGTCCATATATTAGAGGTAAAGATAAAAAATAAGTATCATATGTGGCGCTAAAATATTATTGGGTGGAAAACTCCAAAATCTACCAGCTAACCACTAAACACAAAAAAACGTCCACACTACACTAAGGCTCTTATAAGCCACTTGGAAATCTAGCTCCTTCAAAATCAGAGTGCTATCCTCCTTAACTTGAGAAATCCATCTCCTTCCAAAATCAAAGTGCTATCCTCAACTTGAAAAAGTCAAACCCCATCCTTAGGGCCTCTTAAGAAAACTAGATTATTCGACAAATCTTTGATCACTACAACTCGGCATACCTACAACAACTTGTCAAGTGGGTCACTTAGACCTCTTCTACCCCAAAGAGGGAAACCTGGAGTAAAGTTGAGACCATTGTTGTGGACCCTTGGCATTCATACAGCTCTAAGATTTATTTTTATGGGGGCATATCATCCACAAAAGAAGAACAAGATAAATAGATTTGAAGAACCTCACTTTGTTTTCAAAAGTTTTGTTCTCATGTGTGGCTTTTCTAAACCTTCTGGTCGTGCTATGCCCAAGTTCATTGCAAGGAAATCAAGGGTCAACATTTGCTTGGGTGTAGCCAATCGCGAAACTATTTTTGAGGCCATTTTAGAGCCGCGATGCACCGTGCTCCTAGGTCAGATTTTGAATTTTGGGTGGACCTATGCTCTCACCAAAATTTTTTTCGACGTCATGATGCCACACTAGCGTAATAATGAGATGCAATCTATTTATGCTGGACATCAAAGAGGTCGACACAGCAGCTCTGTCTTGCTTCCGTAGCATAGTCTCTAGCTTGACTACATTGTGCATCTCCACACTGCTTCGCGCAATGCAGTCTCTAGCCTGACCACCTGACATCGCACAACCTTTTGCCATAGCTTTGTCACCTACTACTGGGTAGCGCACCCATGCAGATCATGAAAATTCAAGGTTGGCTTGGAGAGACCACCATGTTGGTTCTTGGCATAATAATGAGACGCAATCTATCATTCTAAGCACCACTGCAGCACAGCCTCTGGCCTGACTACTTGTCATCGCCCAGCCTTTTTTAGTAGCTTTGCCACCTGTCACTGGGCAGTGCGCCCATGCAGATAAAAAAAATTCAAGTTTGGCTTGGACCATCGCACTAGTTCTTGGAGTTATGGAGCTACCTATTTTTACTTATTACAGAAGGAGATTTATGATGACCACCATGTTGGCACACAAAAGGAGATCAATGACAACCACCGTGTTGATTCTTGGAGTTATATATTAGTGCACCAAGGAAAATGTATTTCCTTGTGCAACCAAGGAAAGTGCAATTGATGATATGGCCCTTGAGGGATCTCCTCTAAGGGCAAGCGCCATATCGACATGCCATATCTCTCCAGTGGCATCTTGGATATTGTATACTACATGTTGATATGGCCCTTGCCCGACCCCTCAAGGGCCATATCGTCAATTGCATTTTCTAATAGTTTCATTGTATTTTTCTAGATGTATCTCCATGCAACCACCATGCTAGGTTGTTGGAGCTATTTTAGGGCTATTTTGGTCCTAAGCCAAGGAAAATGTAGTCCTAATTTACTGGTACTTTAGTCCTTTTTGCAATAAATCCTATATGAGGGCAAAAGTATTTTGAGCGACCACGGTGACTAGAGGCCAGGTGGTGCCATCCAAATAATGAACTACAATTCATCGAGTAAAAATTGAATAAAAGAGATTACAACTACATCCAATAATAGGTTATATAAAAATGAACAACAATTTATACTCGGAGAAAAAATTGAATAGATCTTACATTTAGAGGCCAAAAGATTACATCTAGTGACCATAACCACTCAGCCATTTACTGAGTGGTTTATATAAAAATTAACAATAGTTTATACTGAGAGCCTCAAATTGAACAAAAGAGATTACATTTATAAAAACTCAGCAATTGCTGAGAGCCTTAGAGACCAAAAGATTACATCTAATGAGCCAAAAGTTCGTTGAGAGCCTTAGAGGCCAAAAGATTACATCTAGCCATTGTTGAGTGGTTATGAGCCTCGTTGAGCAAGAGGATATTTATACAACTCAATATTGTTGCCGGCCCAACGTGCTACATTTGAATTTTTGGGAGAGCCAATAGAGGAGACGATGGAGGGACCGGAGACTGTGCACAATGCCAGGACTTAGGTTACGGGACTCCCAACAAGATGAGAGTACTCTTCTATGAAAATCCTGAGCACTTCGTTAACGTCTAGGGGGAATCCATACAACAAAGCCACAT
Source organism: Dipteris shenzhenensis (assembly GCF_047967505.1). NCBI lineage: Eukaryota > Viridiplantae > Streptophyta > Polypodiopsida > Gleicheniales > Dipteridaceae > Dipteris > Dipteris shenzhenensis. Next base: position 32,986,647 of record NC_141597.1, on the reverse strand, counting down.
AGAGGCCAGAGGTGTGCTGGTGACATATAGATGGGGGAATTGGCTGAGGGAACGAAGGGATTCCAAAAGATCCAACATTTCCAGTCCTACAGAGTGCAACCCAATCACCTTATACAAGAAAGCTGACAACTTTGGGATCACGTTGCATCGAGGGGTGGTAGTAGTTACAATAGGCATGGCGAAGATGACTGGGTGAGCAGTGGAGCAGTTGAGTAGGGGAGTAGATGAATGATGAGAGTTGGAGGAGGGATCATGCAGCAAATTAGAGAAGGGGCAGAAGAGAGCTAGAGGAGGGTGCCTGGAGCAAAGTAGAAGAGGCAAATGAGAGCAACATTGCCAAATGCCAAATGCCACGGATCTTATATATTATAAAGTTTAAGCTACCGTGCTGACTAGAGGCCTGATGTTCCATCCAAATAATCATGACTACCACCTTAATTAATCAAAATCTGAGGATGGTGCCATCCAAATAATCATGAGTCATATTAATCGCACGCCACCGCAATGGAATCTTAGGCACCACCGCCACCTCACAACCAACAGCAATGGTAATTAATTATGACCTAGCTGATAATTAACTGCACTCAACCAATCATGTAAGCCTAGTGGTGGTAACTAATTGTAGACACCACCATCTTGGTAATTAACTACACTCTACTGAGCATGCAAGCCCGATGATTGGTAATTTATTGGATCAATGTTAGCTTGGGTGTATCCAATCACGGAACTATTTTTCGGGCCCTTTTGGGGCTGCGACGCAATGTGCTCGTGGGTGAGATTTTAAATTTTGCACAGATCCGCGCTCTCGCTGGAAATTTTCCCAACATCATGATGTCACACAAGCATAATAATGAGATGCAATCTATTTATTTTGAACACTGCAGAGCTTGACACTCTGCACTACATCATGCATCTCTGCACTACTTTTCGTAGTGCAGGCCAGATCACTCATCATCGCACATCTCTGCACTACTTTGCACAATGTAGTCTCTGGCCTGATCACCTATCATCGTCATGAAGCCTTTGGCGTAGCATTGCCACTTGTCACTAGGCAGTGTGCCCATGCAGATCATGAAATTTCAAGGTTGGCTTGAAGAGACCGCCGCGCTAGTTCTTGGCGTAATAATGAGATGCAATCTATCATTCTGAACAATGCCGCAGTGCAGTCTCTAGCCTAACCACCTGTCATTGTGTAGCCTTTTACTGCAGCTATGCCACGTGTCACTGGGCAGTGCACCCATGCAGATCATGAAAATTCAAGGTTGGCTTGGAGAGACCACCGCACTGGTTCTTGTTATAATAATGAGACGCAATCTATCCTTTTGAACATCGTCGTAGTGGTGTCTCTAGCTTGCTGACCACCTCTCATTGCCCAGAATTCAAGGTTGGCTTGGAGCAACCACCATGATGTTCTTGGAGTTATGGCTCCATTACCTATTTTTATGGGACCCCTCAAGGGCCATGTCATCAATTATATTTTCTAAAAGTTTAATTGTATCTTTCTAGGCATATCTCCATGCAACCACAACGGTGGGTTGTTGGAGCTATTTTCACAATATTTTGGTCCTAAACCAAGGAAATTGCAATCCTCCTTTACTGGTATTGTAGTCCTTGTTGCAGTAAATCCTAAATGAGAGCAAAAGTATTATGAGCCACCGCAGTGACTAGAGGTTCCAGTGATGCCATCCAGATAATCAACTACAATTCATCGAGTTAAAATTGAGCAAAAGAGATTACATCTACATCCAATAATAGGTTATATAAAAATTAACAAGAACTTATAATGAGCAAAATTTGAACAGAGGATCATACATTTATAAAAATTAAGCAATTGCTTAGAGCCTTAGAGGCCAATAGATTGCATCTAGCGACCATAACCACTCAAATATAAAAGTTAACAATAGTGCATACTGAGAGCCTCAAATTGAACAAAAAAGATTACATAAATGTAGAAACTAAGCAATTGTTGAGAGCCTTAGAGACTAAAAGATTACATCCGGTGAGCCAAAAGATTGTTGAGAGCCTTAGAGGCCAAAAGATTACATCCAACCATTGCTAAGTGGGTATGAGCCTTGTTGAGCAAGAGGAAATTTATACAACTCAGTATTGCTACCAGCCCATCTTGTTGCATTAAAATTTTTTAGGGAGCCAATGGAGGAGATGATGGAGAGGCCAAAGACCATGCACATTTCTAGGACTCAAATTACGGCCCCCCCAACAAGATGAGAGTACTCTGCTGTGAAAATCCTGAGGCCTTCGTTGATGTCTAGGGAGAACCTATACATCACAATGATATAGATGACCTCTGTGACCATGTCATCCAAGGTGGTGACATGTAGATATGGGGGGAATCGACCATGGGAACAAAGGGTGTCCACTAGAGCCAAGATTTCCAGTCCAGGTGAGTGCAATGCAATTACCTTATACGAGAAGGCAGATAACATTGGAACCACATTGCATCAAGGGGTGGTAGTAGTTACAATAGGCATGGTGAAGATGAGTGGGTGAGCAGTGGAGCGGATGAGCAGGGGAGCAGATGAGTGATGAGAGTTGGAGGAGGGAGCATGGAGAAAACTAGAACAGGGGCGAAAGAGAGCTAGAGGAGGGTGTGTGGAGCAAAGTGGCAGAGTAGGTTTGGATGAGAGCAATGTAGCAAAATACCAAATGCCACAGATCGTATATATCATAAAGTTTGATCCACCGTGGTGGATGAAGGCCTGGAGGCTCGATGTTCCATCCATATTAATTGCAGGCCACCACCGTGGAATCTTAGGCACCACCCCAAATGGGTAATGGCAATTAATTACAACGTGGTTCATAATCATGAAGTAGATGCCCAGTGGTGGTAACTAGTAGGTGAGTGATTGTAGGCGACTGCAGTAGTTGATAATTAACTGTTATCCCGATGGAATCTTGGCCATGGCAGATGTGGCTAATGAGAGCCACCACCACCGGGAAGTAATTACCATAAAAGTAAATCATGAAGCCTAATCACCTCTAAGCACTCATTACCATCCACTCTAGTAATCTGCTGAGCATGTAAGCCTAGTGACTGGTAATTTACTGCACTCGTAGTAATCATGCATGCAAGACCAATGGTGGTAACTAGTAGGTGAGTAATCACAAGCCACTGTGGTGGCTAGTAATTAACTGCCAACCAAGTGGAATCTTAGCCACCACAAACGTGGCTGATGAGAGCCACCACCACCACCGGCCAATAATTGCCACAAAAGTAAATCATGAAGCCTAATCACCTCTAATCACTCATTACCATGCACTCTACTAAGCATGCAACCCCGGTGACTGGTAATTTACTGCACTCATAGTAATCATGCAAGCAAGCCTGGTGGTGGTAACTGTCAGGTGAGAAATTGTGGGCCACTGCGGTGGCTGGTAATCAACTACTAGCCCGTTGGAATCTTAACCGCCACACCATAGATGTGGGTGGTAATCTCAGATGCCACCACCGATGGAAGATGGCAATAATTACTACATACATAAATCATGAATCCTAATCATCTCTAATCACTCATTACCATGCAAGGTAGTACTATCGCCTTGAATTTCGAGCCAACCATCGTGGTGGTTCTCACCTTGATAGTTTCTTGTAGTCGGGCTACAAACTTAAGCCTCCACGATTCCATTCCCTTCATTGTTTTATCTTTTATGACCCTTGACCATTTCTTTCTCCCTTGCACTCAGACTGCAAACTTAAGCCTCCACTATTCAATTTCCTTCACTGTTTCGTCTTCTATCCCTCTCGACCGTTTCTTTCTCCAGTAACGACCTCCTCACTAAAGCAGACCTGGAGAAGAGGGAGTATAATAGCTACAAGGAGGACATGCTTCGCAATTGGCTATATAAATTGGATTTGGAAAATATGGTGAATATTAATTTCCCTAGCTATTGTTTTCCCTGCTCCTTTAAGGTACTCATCAAGCTCATGATGTAGGTTTGTTTTGGCTAGACATGATGGTGGCATGAAGTTGTATAGAGCACCAATACCATGATGGAGAGGACCTCAAGCGAAAGGAGGAGTTACTATGGTGTACAAGTTGGCAAAGGCAAGCAAGCAGTTGGTGGTTCGAGTGTGTAATGAGGTCTACTATAGCTCATCAGATTAGCCTAAAGAGTTGGGAGATGCTTGCTATAGAGAGGTTGATAAGATAGTCGAGAGTTTGGAATTTCCTTAAGCCGCAAAATGTCATTGCAATGAGGTAGCTCTCCAGGCCACGAAGGATATAGAGAATAGCCACGGTGGAGTAAGTTGCAGCAGCCACAGTGGGGGTTGTTATCTAGAAACACTTATGGAAGTTCAAATAGTATGCTATAAGACCCAACAATAAGATTACGATAGGGTTGTGCACGATCTTGTAGTGGCTTTTGAAAGTTTTGAAAAGCAGTCTGTCGTCATGAGAGATTTCCAAACTAGAGTGAAAGTCTTGGAAATGGCCCATGTTGATGTTTTTGAGTAATTTAAGAAACTTCAAGAGATGCTGAGGGAATCAGATGAAGCTGTTGCATGGAGTGAGCAAAGAGTGGAGGAGATGAAAAGAACATCCCCAGCCTTAGGATGAGGGAGGAAGCAATCAAGAAGCAACTTCTTCATGTACAAAGCCAGACTGTAGTATTGACGATCGCAATAGTTAAAGCAAATCCCTATCCTGTTATGCAGTAGGGTCCGAAATGCATGGTCTGCCATACACTCATCACAAATGATGATATGATTCGATGGCCTGTGTGCTACCCCCTGTGCGTGTCTTTTTCTTTAGGGTGTTTATGCATGCAAGTTCCGTATGTAGAGTATGTCATTTGCCATTGCCCAGGTCATGGACATATCAAATGTGACTACCTGCTACAGCTATCTACGATGAGAAAGTAGATGTTCTAGCTCAATTTGACATTTGGGCAAAAAGTGCAAAAGACAAAGATCTTGAATTAAAGAAGTCCAATTGACTGCAAAGAAAAGGAGCCTCAAGGGAGGAACTAGCCCCCTTCAGGAAAGCAATAAGAAGGGCCAAGCCTGCAACAATTAGGGAGCTCAAAGAAAGGAAAGAGGAAGCGACATGAAGGGAGGGGCCAAGCCCCTGAAGAGAGGAACCAGCTCAAGCAAGGAAGGCCGAGCCTGCACAATCAAGAAGCTAAAAAATTCAACCTACTCAAAGCAATGTCAAACCAACCCATGAAGGGAGGAACCAAACCCCTTCAAGAAAGGAACAAGTGTTGAGATATCGAGCTCCACTCGCGATATGCCAGGGTGACCGTTGTGCATTTATGTCACCGACTTGTTAGCTGCAGATGCGGTTGGTACACCGCCCACGAATAATAGCTAGATGACAGCTATCCTTATCTACTCTAGTTCGTGGCTCAGTTAGTATGCCACCTTAGTTAGTTGAGTTTGGTTTGAGACCCACATATAGGGTTCTTCTATTTCTTTGTACTAGAGTTCTTTTGGCTTTCACAACTAAGAAGAGGAAAACTGTTTTCAGCCTCCACCTTTGTGTGTGTATTCCCCCATTGTGTATGAGAGAAAGCCGCAAGTGAGACTCCTTCCCTCTCTCCCACTATCTTCACATGGTATCAGAGCCTTGTTCGTGGTAAGGAGCTCAAGAAAGCAAACCAAGTTCGCGGTGTCCTGGTAAGAGGACCAGTGTTGCTTTCCTATTTCGAGTTTGGGAGCAAATCTCTGCAGGTAGCACAGCCAGAAGTGCAAGAGTGCACTATCTCAGATTGAGACGCCCTTCGTGGTGTGGCGAGAGCACAGTATATGCTGCGGGTGACATTATTTTTCTGATTCGAGGCCATTTTGAGGCCCTTTTTGAAGGCGGAAGTTCTTCGCAGGCACTCAGAAAGAGGCCTTGTTTTTGCTGTGCGACCACTACTCTACTGGTCGGTGAAAAGTTGCCGCAGAAATTGCATCGTATGCTTGTGTGCAGAGATATTAGGAGTTGCAGAATCATGCTTGTTGCCTGTTGATGCAAAATCGTCACTAGGAAGTGACTGTGTGGTCAAATACCACTTTCGTTAGTTTTGCAGATCTACCCGTGTGAGGCAAAAGCTGTGTTTTTCTATAGTGACAGAATATTTTGCAATGTTCTGTAATGGCGTCTGATTCTCTTTCACAGATTGTCACTGAAAAGCTTGACAAGAACAACTTCCAGGCATGGAAGTTTAGAATGACGAATTTCCTTATGGGAAAAGGCTATTGGGAGTTCATTACAGGAAATGAAGAAGAACCAGTTCTTCCTAATGTTCCCAATCAACAGGAAATGCAGGCATTTAAAGGATGGCATGAGAGAGCCAGAAAAGTTATGTACTGGCTGTCTATCAGTATTTATGATTCTATGATTGTGCATATTCAGGATGTAAGTATCCCAAAGGAGGCATGGGATACTTTGGCAAAAATGTACAGCACAAATACGCAAGCCAGGAAAATGCAGCTCAAACAGGAGTTGCACAATGTGCAGAGAGAAAATTTGAGCATCAATGACTACCACATGAAGGTGAAGAAAATTGCAGATGCACTTGCTTCCATTGGGTCGCCAGTGGAAGATGATGATCTAGTTTCTGTGACCTTGAATGGTCTAGGAAAGGATTATGCACAGTTCCGGACATCCATTGCCGTCCATGAAAAATTTCCTGATTTTGAAGAGTTGTTTGCTCTTCTAATTTCTGAAGAGTAGAGAAATGGGGGTGCATCTTCTTTAGGAGGAACTTCAAAAGAAACTGTCTTCAAATGCTGGAAGAGGTAGAGGCAGAGGTAGAGGAGGTCGATCTGTAGGCCATGGTAGAAATCAGAATATGCAACAAACTCAAGAAAACCAGTCCTATGGAGGAGGACGTGGTAACTCTAGAGGCAGGGGGAGCCAAAGAGGCCATGGTGGATGGCAGAGAGGCCAAAATGCAAACAACAATGTTGAATGCTACTACTATAGTAGAATGGGTCATATGGCTAAGGACTGCTACAAAAAGCAGAATGACATTATGAATGGAAAATTGCAGCAAGGCAATTATGCATCTTCTAGTAGACAGGGTGATGACAGAAATGAGCATCTATTTATGGTGCAGCATATGACAAATTCTGTGACAAGTGCAGAAGAACGAAATGATGTGTGGTATGTTGACTCAAGTGCGTCAAACCACATGACAGGTCATGCAGAATGGATGCAAGATGCAAGGAAAATGGAAAAACTAGGATTTGTGGAGATTGGAGATGATACTGCACATCCTATTGTGCAAATTGGTAAAATTCCTTTGTCTATGTAGGATGGGAAAAAGAAATACCTGTCTGATGTATTTCATGTCCCGAACATCACCAAGAACTTGGTTTCTATTGGTCAAATGGTTGAGCAGGGCTTGCAGGTCAGATTTAATCCTCATGGATGCTTTGTTGAGGATATGAAAAATAACGGTCGCTTGATAGCAAAAGGAAAGAAGAAGGGCAGGATGTTTACGTTGGATGCGGACATGCCTGAATTGAGTGCAGCAATGTTTGCACATGGGACCGGTGTAGTTGCAGATATTGATATCTGGCATAAACGCATTGGTCATGTTAATATACATCGACTTAAATCAATGCAAGCCTAAAATATTATTGCAGGATTGCCTAAATTCAAGGTTGCAGAAATGCATAAGGTTTGTGAAGCCTGTCAATTTGGAAAATAGGCAAGGAAACCATTTCCTAGGCATGTTCAAGAGAGTAAAAAGCCATTGGAATTAATCCACTCTGATGTGTGGACTACTAAAGCTGCATCTATTGGAGGCTGTCACTATTTTGTCACTTTTATTGATGACTTCAGCAGAAAAGTTTGGGTGTATTTCATGAAAAAGAAAAGTGAAGTGTTTGGGCACTTCAAAGCTTTTAAAGCTATGGTTGAAAAAGAAACAGGCCAGCAAATAAAATGCCTAAGGTCAGATGGAGGGGTAGAGTACCTCTCAAATGAGTTTGCAAGGTTCCTGCAGGAGCATGGCATAAAGCAGCAATATTCATGCAGTCATACCCCACAGCAAAATGGACTTGCAGAAAGGAAAAACAGGCATATTGGAGAGGTATCTCGGGCCATGCTAAATGAAAAAGATCTACCAGATTATTATTGGGTTGAAGCAGTTGCTATAGCAGTTTACATAATGAACAGGACTCCCACTGTAGCAATACATGGCATGACGCCAGAGGAGATGTATACTGGTAGGAAACTAGACATTTCTCATCTGAAAATTTTTGGTTGCATTTCCTATGTTCATGTGCTAGATGAGTTGAGGTCCAAGTTGGATCCAAAAGCTGAGAAGTGCATCTTTATTGGTTATTCTCTGCAGCAGAAAGGGTATAGATGCTATAACCCTTCTACTCGTAAGTTTACATTGAGCAAAGATGTCGTTTTTGATGAGATGAGCAGCTGGTATAAACCAGTAAATGTGATGATTGATGTAGATGCACAAAATGGTAATGCTGCACAGAATTCAATGCAGCAGTTACAAAATATCAGTGGACCTGCAGTGTCCTCTAGCAGTGGTTCACATACTTCACCATGGACAGGAAGATTGAGATCAGGAGAATCTCCTCAAAGCAATGTAGATAGTGGTACGCAGGTATCACGAAAAGGAAAAGAGAAGGTAGATCAGCCCATGTTTGATGTGAATGCAGTTCACTCTTATGTGGATGGTGAATCTAGTGGCTCAGAACAGAGCATTGATGATGAGTTGGGTATTCCTTCTGTTGTTACACCTGGAGTAAGGAAGACCAGGGATGTTTTGAGAGCACCCGGAAGTGAGCTATTTTGCACAGGTTTACCAGAGCTAGGTATCCTGTGGATAGGCTGAAATATGATGGATTTACAGCCATTCACTATGCCTATATGGTCAAAGTGATACAGGAACTAGAACCCACTTCTTTTGAGCAAGCCATGGGAAATGAAAAATGGGAGAAAGCCATGGATGAAGAAATGGATGCCTTGGAAGCAAATGCTACATGGGAATTGGTGCCTTTTCCTAAAGACGAGAATGCAATTGGCTGTAAGTGGGTTTATAAGATCAAGCACAATGCAGATGGTTCTGTGAATAGATACAAGGCAAGATTAGTTGTCAAGGGGTATGCACAAACATATGGCAATGATTATGAAGAAACATTCAGTCCGGTTGCAAGGATGGCAACTGTAAGAGCAGTCATTGCTATGGCTACATCAAAGGGATGGTCTTTACATCAGATGGATGTAAAGAATGCCTTCTTGCATCGTGATTTGCAAGAAGAGGTCTTTATGGAGTAGCCACTAGGTTATGTTCATGCTATTCATCCTGAGTTTGTTTGCAGGTTGAAGAAAGCGTTGTATGGCTTGAAGCAAGCACCTAGAGCATGGTCTGACAAGATAGGATAGTATCTTGTCACTATTGGCTTTCAGATTTCCAAGGCAGATTTCTCACTCTATGTGAGAAAAACAGAGAAAGGTATTATGCTGCTTGTCATTTATGTTGATGATTTGATCATCACAGGTGATAGTGATGAAGATATCCTTCATGTGAAAATGCTATTGAAGCAGAAGTTTGAGATGAAGGATTTGGGAGAGCTGTGTTATTTCTTGGGCATTGAGGTGATTAGATCACCAAGTGGGATACAGCTCTTGCAAAGGCAGTATGGATTAGATATGCTGTCCAAATATGGGATGACCGGCTGTAAGCCTATTTCAGTTCCTTTGGAGCAGAATGTGAAGCTGAGCACAGATGCAGGTGAGCTTCTAGAAGACCCTACTATTTACAGACACATAGTAGGAAGTTTGATTTATATGACTATTACCAGGCCAGATTTAAGCTATGATGTTGGATTGGTAAGTCAGTTTATGCAGGCTCCAAGGAAACCGCATTTGGATGTAGCTAGACGCATACTCAGGTATGTGAAGTCCACATTGCAGTATGGACTATTTTATGAGGCTGGGGTTCAGATACAGTTGCATGGATACACTAATGCTAATTGGGCTGGTAGTACTTCTGATAGACGATCTACCAGTGGATATGTGTTTTCTTTTGGGAGTGCTGCAGTCACCTGGAGCAGCAAGAAACAGCCTATAGTTGCCTTGTCGAGCACAGAGGCTGAGTACAGGGGTGCAGCAATGGCTGCATGTGAGGTAGCTTGGTTGCATAAGCTACTTTACGATATGCATCAGTCTACAAATGGGCCAGTTGTCATTTATTGTGACAACATGAGCAGTATACACTTGGCAAATAACCCAGTCTATCATGCTAGAACAAAGCACATTGAGGTGCATTATCACTATGTGCGGGAAAAGGTTTTACTAGGTCTTATTGATCTAGTTTATGTCAGCACAGAGGATCAGGTAGCTGACATATTCATGAAAGCATTGGGCATAGAGAAGCTGCGCAAGTTCAGAGACCTACTTGGTGTGCAAGGATTGGGATTGAGCTCGAGGGGGAGTGTTGAGATATCGAGCTCCACTTGCGATATCCCAGGGTGACCATTGTGCATTTATGTCACTGACTTGTTAGCTGCAGATGCGGTTGGTACACCGCCCACGAATAATAGCTGGATGACGGCTATCCTTATCTACTCTAGTTCGTGGCTCAGTTAGTATGCCACCTTATTTAGTTGAGTTTGGTTTGAGACCCACATATAGGGTTCTTCTATTTCTTTGTACTAGAGTTCTTTTGGCTTTCACAACTAAGAAGAGGAAAACTATTTTCAGCCTCCACCTTTGTGTGTGTATTCCCCCATTGTGTATGAGAGAAAGCCACAAGTGAGACTCCTTCCCTCTCTCCCACTATCTTCACAGCAAGGAGGGCCAAGCCTATAATCAAGGAGCTAAAAAAGGAGCAAGGAGGGCCGAGCCTATAATCATAAAGCTAAAAAAGTTGACCTGATCAAGCAATGTGGAACTAGCCCTTTGAAGGAGTCTTTGAGATGTAATATGTATGTAATCTATTGAATTATTAATGTCTCCAAAGCTTACTTAGGCAATGTATCTATTTTAGGATAACACTTTGCAGCAATGTGATTAGTTCTAGTATAGCATTGGTTGGTTACAGCTCGGAGGTTGGTTGCACACTAGGATATTAACTGCCACCAGTGAAGTGGATACTAGGATATTAACTGCCACCAGCATGGTGGTTTGCTTCTATTATTATTATTACAAGATGAATGGCATACAATTAATTCATTTAGGAATGTTGGATTTGTGGATTAGTTATGGGATTTCATATTTCTCAATGTAAATGCAGTTGTTAATATAGATACACACACACACACACACACACACACACACACATAATAATATATGTATATGTATATATATGCAACATTAAAATATTTCCAAAGTGATTGAAGCAATGTTTTCTCAGCTATGTGACTAGATAGTGTCCTTTGATAGGCCAAGGACCATAATGAGAGAGGAAAGATTTTGATTAAATAGATTTTCTCACACATTATCTTTGCATATTTTTGCTAGAGTTTCGACACAGTAACAGAGAAGACTACCCACCTTAGCAGAATGATGAGAGGTGGACATGTCAGGTCGTATGAAAGAAGAATAAGAAGGCTGGTGCTCAATGAACTCTCTCACTATTTAAGTGCTGATAAGATGTGGATGTCAGGTCCTATGAAAGAAGGATGAGAAGGGCGAGCTCAATAAACTCTCTTGCACACTAGGATATTAATTGCCACCAAAGCGGTGGTTTGCTTCTATCATTATAATATGAATATAAATTTCATGCAATTCATTCGTTTAGGATTTAGGATTCCTTTACAATCCATTCATTTTGGAGTTCACATAGATTCTTGTGACATCACCCAATGTATTTGTGATTCTTTCTGTAACTTCCATGTATGGAAGTCATTGCTCGCACATTATCTTTGCATATCTTTGCTAGAGTTACCAACACACTCACAGAGAAGACTACCCACCTTAGCCAAATGATGAGAGGTGGACATGTTAGGTTATATGAAAGAAGATTGAGAAGGCGGGTTTCAATGAACTCTCTCCCTATTTAACTACAGTGCAGACACAACTAAGAGCCCATCCTAAAATCTAGCCCCGAAACTATGTAGACCGATCCACCTATTGCAAATCTATGGCATGCCCAAAAGACTTTTGAATGCTCATGTTCAATCTGAGAACACTATTGGATGACCTCCTCGTAGAACCATACCCAGAGAAGGAGAATAAAAGCTACAAGGAGGAGATGTATGACTTGGAATCGGCAAAGACAGTGAATTTTCATTTCCCTGGCTATCATTTTTACTTCTCCTTTAAGGTACTTGTTAAGCTCATGATATAGGTTACTTTTGGTAGGACATGATGGTAGCACGAAATTGTATAGAGTGCCATGGTCACTAGCACGGTGGTTGGTTGCACACTAGGATATCAACTACGAGTAACGCAATGGTTTGTTCTATTATTACAAGATGAATGGCATACAATTCATTCATTTAGGATTTATGGAATTTTGAATTAGTTATGTGATTTAATAAAGCCAATGCAATGGTTGTTTGAGATATACTACAAACACATGTGGGATTTATCATTTGGGATTTTAAAAAACAATTACAAAAACAAGCACGGTGGGTTAGTTTAGGATTTACTAAAAGAAGCGTAGTCTCAAATACATTTTCCATTTTCCAGGATAATTGGAATATTGTTTCCTTGCAATGAGACTACATTTTCTTAGTACTATCTTAGTCGTCCTCGTCCACTGCTCCAAGACACCCCAAGATGTGCCCATGCGTGTCTAAATCCAATTTGAAGACACTCTTGCCCTTCTTTCATTGTGGCACAGGCTGCATCTCGAACTTAATAGATATTACTAGATGAGAGTACACAAATGTTTGTGGACTCTTATGTAGCAATTCGTAATTGCAACCTCTCTTGGATGTTTTTTTGTACCAGAAAGCTCTGATTACTACATCCCAAGTCTCATATGTTATTCCTCAATTATCCTTAAATTCTTCCTCAACCTTGAGCTTAGGTTTCGTGCACTGCAACAAAAAGTATGGGTCATCTTCCTCATTCTTCCTAGAGGCATTAACAACTGCAAAGTTATCCCCCTCTTCCATACAGTCAGTGAGGTCATCGAAACTCTCTGCAAATTGTGATGAGTCCTTGTTTGTCTCTCCATTGTTTGTCACTCCATCTGAATGTAGAGGGAAAACTTGAACTCGCTCCCATGTCTTCACAGTTGCAATGTTCTCACAATTGTCATGATTCACAACCTTTGTCTGCTTCTCTTGTAAGCCATGGAGAGCTGCATGTTGCCATTGATGCCATGGCCACAATCACTCTAGAATAGACCCAGAGAAGCTAGCTTGTGAGGCGATCAAAGAATAGAAGACAACTTACCCAAAAGAATACAATGCCAAAAGACTGTGCAAGGTCGCGTCAAGGTGCATGCAGGTTGTAGGGCATTTGGAGGGCGGGGGCAAGTTACAAGTACTTAATATTCCAAGATTCAATGGGTGCAAGGTCTCCCCACTCTGACAATACACATCAGCAGAATTGGATATCCCAAACAAGTGCAATGTGATCTGTCTAAAATGCTTCAAAACACAAATAGGCCAAAGGGAATGCTATCAGGTTTGATGTTGTATATTATGAAATGCAATGAACTTTGGCATGCTTATGAGCCATATAGCAAGCAAGTGCATGGAAAAAGAAACAATTCAAAATTGTAAATAGTGTTGGATTTATTAAAAGATCTTTGCAGATGCACAAATTGCACTTTTTCAACTTCTTCCATTTTAGAGTGGAACTAGATACCAATACCAACAACTATCAATGTTTTGCAGTAGTCCCACTAGTTTGGATTCCAAATTTTCAATCCATTTTGGTTGTCAACAAATAAAAAAAAGTTATGGAGCGTGCGCTCAAATGGGTATGCATCACTTTAGCACAACATTGGAGGCCCATTAACCCATGCCTAATGTTCTCATTTAGGGGTGTCCTTGGGTTGAGAAGAAGCTCACATACTATACTTTTGAATGATTACTTGGTTGCATGTATGTATAGAAAAAAAATTGATGTTTTTGAATAAATTGCTATATCATATAGTCTTCAGGATGCATGCTTCACAGGCAAGATAGCACTTGTAATGCTTTAATGGTATTGTTCCAAATCCTTATTCCAAAATTTTTTGATCTCATGTTCAAGTATGGAATGCATACTACAACTTGAAGACAAATTTTGCCGAATTCCATTGAGTAATGCATAAGTTATGGGTCATGAAAAATACCTATATACTGAAAATTTCCTAAACCTCACCAAAAATGGCTACACCCAAGCAAACAATGACCCGCAATGCAAGAAATTTTCAAGGAAAATATCAAAGCATATGGGGGAGAAGGTGGGGATTTTGGACAAGGCATGCAAAGAGAGGTCCTCCTTGAGAACACACTTGCATGCTTGAAGGACTCTCCTCCTTTCACCACATGTTAACGTCTATTTCTAGCCACATGGCAGCTTTGAAATAATGAAGGTGCAATAGTGCAGTGGAAGGTGGCAAGGGATGTGCATTTGTTGGCTATTGCAATCCTTGGCTAGATTGCATACATTGCTACCTAGTGGAGATTCCTAACAACATATCCCCATACATCCCTTCTAGAAGGTGGTCCAGTAAGGGGAGAGGATTTTGACGAAGGCCATGTCCAACTTGGAGCATGATCACATGTTTAAAGAATAATTCATAGTTGAGAATGATTGATTAGAATAGAGAATGAAGTTCCTTTAACAATTCAAGTAGCTTTCAAAGAGAGATTAGACCCTATATCATTTCATTAAAAAAATGATAATGTTGTTGAGCAATAAAGAGAAGAAGATGAAGAATCATCAACACACCAAAAGTAGCCTTAATTTTAAAAGCAAAGAATCAAGGTCTAAGGGTCAAAATGAATTATAGTTTGAAACAAAGCTTGCATTGAGTGGGCTTCAACCACATGGTGACTTCATGGTAGCATTTTTTTGTGACTCATGTGAAGCCCACTTGGAACTCATTGCATCTACATTTGTGTGCATTTGTACTCACCCATTGTTCATAATAAAGGGTGTCACTATGTCTCATAGTGTTGCTTTATGAGGCTCTAGTCCATTATCCTACACACCTAGTGCACAAGAGATGGTTCATGCCTGCTCTATATTTTATTATTTGTGAGGCACCACTTGGCATCGAGAGGGTAGTGCCATGAGGTTCTTCCTCCTTGCCCTAGCCCTATCTTGCCCAACATATTGTGAAGAGACACCTTGCCCAACATGCCCTCCTTACCCACCATGCCATCACTTTGTAATCGTTATAGATCTGTCCAATTTGTTGTAGATCTGTTCAATTTTGTCTTCCATGCATTATTTCTAGAATCCTTGACTCTGCACCTATGTTCATGAGCCCCTTGTAAGGGCTTTTTTGTGATTTCACTGAAGCAAGAGAGGTGAGGTTGAGTTTGAAAGAGGAGAAGAATAAGGAGGAAGAGGAGGTGAGTAGCTCTAAGTGTCAATGAAACAAAGGAAATTAAAGAGGTATGTTCGGGCATTGTTGTGATTACCAAGTTGTGATTAGGTACTCCATAAGGTAAATGGTGGGAGGCCACACATCTTTGCTTTTCTTTCACTTTGTAAATTTGCATCTTTGTCTTTTGGCATGACCGAAATGTTTTGTGTGTTTTGCAAAAAGCTCTCTACCTTTCTTATTATTCTTTGTAAATATGTTTGGGCAAAGGGTGGGAGCTCAGTTCATACATCTTTGCTTTTTCTTTGAATTTGTTTTCTAACATTAACCAAACCATTTTTTTGTTTTTTACAAAAATTTTGCTAGGTTTTTAATGGTTCTTTTGTAAATATGTTTGGATCTTTCACTTCGACTTCTTAAAATCAACAACATGGAAAGTTGGACTCTCACACAAAGTAGCAATTCATTTGTATTTGATGGTAGGATTCTTAGTCTTTATGGGTAGGCTTTGGGGGGTTTTGGGTATAAAGGTAGAAGCATTGGAGATGAAGAGGTTGTGAGTCAAATACAATGCATGCTAGATGGAGAAACATTTTTTGGACCCACTTCTACTCTTTGTGTTGGTGGGGTTGGTAACATGCATTTTCTTGGTTCCTCACGCATTTCCACTTTGCCTCTTTGCCCTTCAATCACAGTGAGAGCCATGTATAAAAGGGGAAGTGAGTCTTGACATAGTCAATGTATCAGGCCCTCACAATAGTTGTGAATATGGTTGCCATCATCATCTCCATTGGGGCACATATACTTTTCATAGAGGGAGGGGTTCAAATGTTCATTTAATAAATAATCCTTTGTTGACTTGCTTGGTGAATTTAATCTTTTCAAATATCTTATGAAGCTTAACGCATACTATCACTCAAGTATGAGGTATTCGACTAGAAACGTCGACCAAGAATTCACATTCGTGGAAGTTGTGTGTTTGCATTTTCATGTTTTCTTGGTTTTGGGGGCCTTTGCATCTATAAATATTCTTAGAATTACATAGGCTCTTGAACATATGGATGAGGCTATAGATCTGAAGTATTTTTGTTGACCTCCAAATACCCCTCCCACAAAAATTCTCCAAAGGGCAGGCCTCCTAAGACTACTCTCAAAGGCTTGCAAATCAATATCCACATCATTAGTCTCCTTGGAATGTTGTATTCTTAATTATGTATAGAATGGTGTGGTCGTTCCAATAGAACATAAATTCCTCACAAAAAACAATGCTTGTAGTGTTTTCACATTGCATACCATTCCCAAAGCTTCTTGCTTAGTTCTAGTTGCACTTTGAATCCTCTTAACTCGTCATAGTCCCTAAAAAACACATCACAAGCAAACACATCATGAAACTCAAGGAATACCACTTGGACTTGGTATAAAACTCAATGGGTGGACTGGTCTACACAATGATACTATTCACTGCCCAAGTTCAATTCATGCACATCAGTCCCAATTTGAACCCATGTACTAGCTCTTGTATCACCTCCTCACTATCTCCAAGTTGGTGAAATTGGATACACAACTCCATAGTAATCCAACTTCTTTCTTGATCCTTAATGGAGTGCTCAAGGGGACATCTTTGGGTGCTTATTCATCTTCTTGGTTCTTTGCAAACCATTCAATCCAATTGCATTTGGAACAAGTCAATTTTTCCCACAAGCATACTATGAAGATCCATGTAGTGAGTCTTGAAATAAGACAACTAGTCATCTACCTCGATATTTGTCAACTAGTGAGTCTTGACATAAGACAACCAGTCATCTACCTCGATATTTGTTATTGTTTTATCAACCTTTATGGGTTTGTTAGAATGCAAACTTAGTGTTGTCAACTTTGATGTCCTTAACCCCCTTAAGTGTTCCTAGACTTTTTTGCTTTTGGCTTATTGGTTTCTTTGATTCAAACACATATCCTAAGTAATGCCACCTTAACCTCCTTAAATATCCCTAAGGTTTTTTGGCTTTCACATTTTCTGGTTGGTTTCTTTGACTCCACTTTATCAATGCTAGGTGATTTACATTACCACCTTCTTCACTCATGCAAGGAGGATGCTCAGTATAATCTTTCATGGGAATTATAAGTCAAGACTCTACGTGACTTGGCTTGGCCATCGCTATTGGTGTGTTTTCTCAAGTACTTTGTTTCTTGATTCAGGTTGTTCATACTCTATGATTGATATTAGCATCTTGATCTAATCACTATTTCCTTTTAGCCCTTATGTCCTTCTCAGACTCACGTTTCTCTCAAGATCAAAGGTATACGATTTTGGGGTAGGTCACCACATGTGCATTGAATAAGGCTAGTTCAAATTCTCAAATAGCACCTCATGGTGCTCCTTGTTACTTTTTAACATCTCCTGCTTGTCCTTGAGATCAACCTCATGGTTGTTCTTGATACTTTGTAATATCTTCATGTGCCCTGACCACTACTAGCACTTAGCTTTATAGTCAATACTTTCTTTTAGCCCTTGTAGTAGCTAGACTTGTTAAATTACATGGTGCAGCGGAACAAAAACTGAACAAAGAATAGAGAGTACATAGCAAACTGGAGAGGAACAAAATTTTCCTTCAATATTGATGTAGTACAGATGATGGCTCCATCCACCCGTGTGCTCCCACAATGGAACTTAGATGGTGATCTAGATAGATACTAGGTGAAGAGCTACTAGCTAGAAGATCTGATCTGATACAATGGATTGGGGAGGTCACCTCTTTATAGCTATGAGGGCGGGTAGTCAGATCAATGTAATTGGTGGAACCGACTAGTCAACCTAGTTGGTGGAACCAACTAGTCGTCCATGGAATATTCAAGGAATATTTCCTATACCATCGCCTCGAGGGCTCCCACCCCCGAACCCCCACCAGGGGGGCTGCTGGTCCCCAGGCCCTAGCAAGAATAAGGGCCTCCCACACAATCACCTTTCTACCATCAACAGTCTCATTGTTTTGATAAACCTTATTTGACATTCAAGTTAGGATCCATCTGCTGTTCCGGGCTCACACATGGCTTCTCCTCATATGGGGGCCTTACAACTTGAGTATCTTGGACCACTGGTGGATACCAGGAGGGTGGGGGATTGAGCATATCTAACACCCCCCTCAATGTCCACCTGGTGAACTACCTTTTTGGCCCAATGCCGAGTCTCTGAAGATGACCCTGAAGCTGATCCTTCCCAAGTGCCTTGGTGAAGATATCTGCTCCATTTTGCTATGTTGGATAGTAGACCAATTCCACTATCTCATCCTTGATCAAATCATGCACATAGTGATACTGAATCTCTATATGTTTTGTGCGTGCATGAAACACTGGATTTTTAGCAATGGCCATGCAACTTTGATTGTCGCACCTCAGCACAATTGCCTGATCCTCTTGCACTCCCATGTGCCATAAGGTCCTTCTCAGCCACACTGCTTCACAAGTAGCAAAACATGCTGCCTTGTACTCAGCCTCGGTAGAAGACAATGCCACTGTTGGTTGTTTCTTACTGATCCAAGAGAAGATACCTGAACCTAAAGAGAAACAATATCCAGAAACTGATTTCCTGGAATCAACATCCCCAGCCCAATCTGAGTCATAATGACCAGCCAAGGAAGTGCCCGTACCATAAGTGATGCCATAATCAAGAGTGCCCTTTACATACCTGAGCACCTGCATCCCTGCATTCCAATGATTCTCCAAGGGCTTATTGGAGAACTTGCTCAAAACGCCAACACCAAAATTGATGTCCAGTTTGGTGTTACATAGATAGATGAGACTGTCGATGAACTTCCTGTACCTCTCGATGTCTGGTGGTGGTGAGGCATCCTCCATAGACAACCTTGCATTTACCTCCATAGGCGTAGCTATCTCCTTGCACTTGGACATACCAAATGCCTTCAAGATCTCCCTTGCATATTTCTGCTGAGAGACCACCTGGGTTTGAGGCCCCCCATTTTGAGAATAAGGTATGTAAGCTAAAGAAGGCTCTATACGGGCTAAAACAGGCCCCAAGAGCATGGTACCAATGGATAGACAAATTCTTTCATAAATTAAACTTCAAAAGATGTGCCTCAGATGCTAACTTGTATGTGTACAGGAAAGGTGGAAAATCTGCTATTATTGTTCTATATGTGGATGATCTCCTTATTACAGGTGACTATGAACACATGATCCAGTAGACTAGAAAGGCATTGAGCACAGAGTTTGAGATGATAGACTTAGGCTTGATGAACTATTGTTTGGGGATTGGCAAGATCCATCTCCCCCACTCCTCGAGGATATTGATAGGGCAGTTCCATGTTTCATCACACCGACTTCGCATAAAGAGTGGATAGGCTGAGGGTATACTCAAAGAGGGTTGCATCTGCACTTTATGTGATCATCAGGAGATCAAGCCAGAGGAGCATTTCGCTTCTAGATGCCTTGTATACTATGAGATCAAAGGTCACTGATCCATGTACACACCTCCTCCTTGAGGTCACCATTCAAGAATGCTGATTTGACATCCATTTGATAAACTGGCCACTTTTTATGAGTAGCCACCAATAGTATTGTGCAAATAGTGGTCATTTTGGCAATCGGAGCGAAAGATTCCTGAAAATCAAACCCTTCAACCTGTGAAAATCCTTGTGCAACCAATCTGGCTTTGTACTTTTCCAAAGTCCCATCGGCCTTGTACTTTACCTTCCAAACCCACTTGGTGCTATTGACTCTGTGCCAACATGAACTTATGTAGAAAGAGAATGTGTTACAACTTTGTGTTACAACTTTGTGTTACAACTTTGTGATACAACTTTGTGATACAACTCTGTGTTACAACTTTGTGATACAACTTTGTGATACAACTTTGTGTTACAACTTTGTGTTACAACTTCTACATGTAGAAAGAGAATGTGTTACAACTTTGTGTTACAACTTTGTGATACAACTTTGTGTTACAACTTTGTGTTACATACAGAGAGGGAAGCTCTCCAACTTGTATAAATACCCCATAATGGAATGAAGCCCACACTCTTTGGGGCATTGTGTTGAGTCTACTTTGGTATTCCAAGCATTTGTCTCAAGTGTCCATGCTTCCTTACACTCCACGTCCAAAAGCATGTCCTAACCTTGCAACTCATCCTCCCCTCTCCTCCAACCTTGCAACCCATCCTCTCTCTCTCCTCCTCAGTCCTCCTCCTCCCTCCTCCTCTCTCCTCCTCCTCCTCTCTCCTCCTCCTCCCTCCTCCTCCTCCCTCCTCTCTCTGCTTTCCCCCATGCTTTTACACCTTCTTCCTCTCCCACTCCTATGCTCCCCCTAAACCATTGTTCCTCAACCCTTAAACTCCATGATCTACGAGGGAGATGAGTTCTCCACCATGTACTCTACCCTAAACCTTGGAACCTCCTTCTAACCTTGGACTCCTTCTAAACCATGGAACCTCCTTCTAAACCCTGGAACTCCTTCTAAACCCTGGAACCTCCTTCTAAACCGTGGAACTCCTTCTAAACCCTGGAACCTCCTTCTTACCCTGGAACCTCCTTTTGAACACTAGAACCTCCTTCCGACCCTGAAACTCCTTCTAAACCCTGGAACCTCCTTCTAACCCTGGAACTCCTCCTAAACCCTACAACCCCCAATGAAGGCGAAAGCCTTCATTACCTCAATCATGATGATACACGTTCTTTTACGCATGCATGCACTTTGTTTGCTTACCACACTTAAGCCTACGTCTCTCATCGAAACATGACTCGAGGTCCTAAGCTACACGTATACTACAATTGACAACTCTAATATATCTGTAGGTGACAAAAAGCCTCGGAATTCTGCATACTGAGAATACCCTGCTCTTCCTATGAAAGCAGTAGGAAAGAGCCAACAGGTGCTAATAACCTTTCTGTTAGGTGGTCGATCTACTAGCTCCCAAGTTTCATTCTTCATGATGCTGTCATATTCTACTTGCATAGCGTTTTTCCAATCTTGGTCTACACGTGCTTTGTCTAAACTCGCAGGCTCCTTTACTTCTGCAATAATCTCAACCATCAAGGCCATATTGACTATGTGAGCAGAAGCCCTCCTTTGCTCCTCGATTCTCTGAGACCACCTTGGTCCATCTACATGTTGCTCAATAGACATAGGCATCTGGTTATCATGGTTGTAGAGCTGCCTTACCCAATGCGGCAATGGCTTTTTCGGTGGTGTAACAATAGGTTGGCGACTTATACCTTCATCATCTAATATTTCCTCCTCCTTTATAGCTCATGTCTCCTTGGGATAGGTCCATAGTGAATTACCTCTTCGCTTGATGATAAAGTGGAAGAGCTCTTCTCTTCCTCCACTGCATGTGGCTGCTCCCTGAACACCACATCGCGGCTCGCTATGATCTTCTTTGCCTCTCAGTCATACAACTTATAGGTTTTCTTCTCATCACAATAGCCTAAGAAGATACATTTGGTGCTTTTTGGTTGTAGCTTGTTTCTCTCTTTGTCTGGTACATGCGCATAGCATTCACACCCAAACGTTTTGAAGTGGGAGTACGATTAAGGATGTAAACTATAGTATTGATAGCCTCAGCCCAAAAGTGGTTTGGCAGTCCAGCACCTTTCAACATACACCTCCCCATCTTCACAGTGGTCTACATTCGGCATTCAACAACAGAAATTTATTGAGGCATATGTAATTTCTTTGTTTGTCGCTTGATCCCTTTGCTCTTGCAAAAATCTCCAAACTCTGTAGAAACAAACTCGCCACCACCATCCGATCTGATTTTCTTCACTTTTCTACCTGTTTCATTTTCAACAAGTTATAGCCATTCTTTCAATTTACCAAAAGCTTGAGCCTTTTCGTGAAGAAAGTACACCCACATCTTCCTACTATAGTCGTCGACAATTAATAAAAAAATAGGAAGATCCCCCCAAGGCCTATGTAGGCATCTTACTGCACAAGTCGACATGCACCAACTCTAGAGGAGCATTTGCTCTATTCTTGCTTTCTTGTGGGAATGCCTTCTCTGTTGCTTGACCATCATGCAAGCTTCACACGGTTCTTTGATTTCTGCTATTGTAGGTAAGTGAGCAACCATACCTTGCTTCTGCATCTCCTTTAGCACTGCAAATCCGATGTGGTTGAATCTTTCGTGCCAAAGTCTGCTTGTGCCCACTCCAGCGGTGGCTGTAAGAGCACTTAGCTCATACAGGTTGTTCCTCCTTACTCCTGTGCCAACAAGATTGCCAGCACTATTTAGAATTTTTGCTCTCGTCTTGTTGAACCTCACCTCATGGTCAAGGTCAGTTATGGAAGCAACTGATAGCAAATTTCTCTTGATTTATGGAACATACAGCACATTAGATAGTTTTTTAACATCTCCATTTACAGAAACAAATGAAGAGAAATTTGTTATCAATAGGGCATTTTGCATTATTTCCAACCATCATGGTGATGGGTTCCTGTCGAGGCTGCATGGAACAATATAGACCCTTCTTGTAGGTCATGTGACGGGAGGCACCACTATCCAACACCCATGACTCGATGGTTGACGCTTCTTGAACTAAGGAACACTCTTCCTCAATGGCCAAAAATACATCCAACTCTACTTTCGTTGTGTTAGCTATCTCTTTCCCCTTATCTATCTTCTTCAGGGTACCATTCTTTTCATTTGCTTCCTTGACCTGGCAATCTGCAATCACATGGCCTTTCTTCTTACAATAGAAGCATTCTCCCTGAAACTTCTTCTTGTCGCCCTTCTTCTTTTTGTCACCACTAGTAGAGGACTCACTTTTGGTGCAGGAACCACCTTTGCCTTTCGCAGTGGTAGAGAATGCAGCATCCCCATTGCTGCCTCCATCTTGAGCTTTAAGTCTCAATTCCTCCTCCATAAGTAAAGCATAGAACTCCTCAAATGACAATGGTTGGGGTTTCACCTAAGTGTTAAGCACTGTTACCAGTCCATCAAACCTTGGTGGATGTATCTGGAGACACCATCGAGCTAGCTCTTCACTAGTCTTTTGTATCCCAGCACCAGCCATCTGGTCACGTAGATTTTTGATTCGGGTTATGAATGCCTCCGTTGTCTCTCCATTAAACTTCTCAGCTGTGAGCTGATTCTCCAGGCTCTGGATCCTTGTCTAATTTTGCGTCTCATACTGACTCTTCAATATGTTACAGGCCACAGTTGCCTTACATGTATGCTGAATTAAGGTCAAAACACTATTAGTAGTACTTGTAACCAGGGCACACAGAGCATCTATGTTCCTATGTTTCCAAGCTCGTAGAAGGTCAAAATTAGGAGGTATTGTACTCCCCAAATTTGTTGGGTCGGGGGTTCCTTGTGGTTCTGGGTCAGTCCTCAGTACTGTCTCCAGAAGCTCATATGAATCCAGAATAGCAATAATTTTAAACTTCCACAGAGTGTAGTTCGTACCATCTAGATTGCCTTCAGTGAAGGCTAGTGGGTGAATCCTCCATGCTTGGATTGTTGGTGCAGTAGCAACAGCTGAACTCGAGCCGCTTCGTGTTGAGCCACTTCCTATTGCCATCACTCCGTATATTGTTGAAGCCCTCGCCTCTCTTCTATTCTTCGATCCTTAGAGCCGCCTAGGCTCTGATACCATGTTAAATTACACGACGTAGTGGAACAAAAATTGAACAAAGAATAGAGAGTACATAGCAAATTGGAGAGGAACAAAATTTTCCTTCAATACTGATGTAGTACAGATGATGGCTCTGTCCACCCGTGTGCTCCCATAGTGGAGCTTAGATGGTGATCTAGACAGATACTAGGTGAAGAGCTA
The DNA here is from genome assembly GCF_047967505.1 of Dipteris shenzhenensis. NCBI lineage: Eukaryota > Viridiplantae > Streptophyta > Polypodiopsida > Gleicheniales > Dipteridaceae > Dipteris > Dipteris shenzhenensis. Next base: position 32,962,431 of record NC_141597.1, on the reverse strand, counting down.
CTAGCTGGAAGATTTGATATGATATTATGGACTGGGGAGGTCGCCTCTTTATACCTATGAGGGTGGTAGTTGGATCAACGTAGTTAGTGGAACCGACTAGTCGTCCATGGAATATTCAAGAAATATTCCCTGTACCATCGCCTTGGGGGCTCCTGCCCCTGAACCCCTACTAGGGGGGCCATTGGCCTTCTTGGGACCCCCTAGCTGGGGGCCATCTAGCCCACAGGCCCAACAAGAATAAGGGGCTCCCACACAATCACCTTTCTACCATCAACGGTCTCATTGATAGACCTCATCTGACATGCAAGTCAGGATCCATCTAGTGTCACAGGCTCACACATGGCTTCTCCTCATATGGGGGCCTTACAACTTGAGCACCTTGGACCACTGGTGGGATACTAGGAGGGTGGGGCATTGAGCATATCTAACAAGGCCCTTCATATACTCTAGTTTCTCTAAAGGTCCAAGGTATTTGCTTTGGGGTAGGTCACCACACTTATTGACCAAGGTAGTCAAACTATCTTAACTACGACTAAGCTATGTCCTACCTTGGGATCAACCTTATGGTTGTTCTTGTTACTTTTTAATAGCTTAATGTTCCCAACACTCAATTTTTAGTTACCAACTTCATTAAAAAATTAATCAGTTGACTTTCTCTTTTCCCCATTGGTTTTTTTCTTTTGAGGGGGGGTAATCTTGACTATGGTCCCTTTCTCATGAGTAGCCTTTTACCTAATCAACTTGGATTTGGTTTTCTCTTTTGTTGCATTTAGTTTGCTTACCTAAGATCTTTGTAGATACTTGGTTGTATTATTCCCATGTTCTTTTGGTCTAGTACCAATAGTCCTTGATCTTGTAACATGCATTGTCACATAAGTTCACAACACTTAGCTCAACATTTGTTTGCCATGTGCCTAGGTTTTGTGCAAAATGGTGCAACAATTACATCTCTTCTTCTTTGATATTTCCATGAATTCCTAACCACTTGAGGACCTTGCACAATTTATGACGTCTCTTCTTCTTTATGCTCACTACTTTCTCTATCTTCTTTTTTTCTAAAAATTATTATTGAAGAATATTTTCTCCTTCTCCATGGCAATATATCTTCATAGCAATATGTCACAAGTCTTGGTAGTTCGAGTGTCTTCATGGATGCAACATGGATTGTCGAGCCAAATGCAATCCACTCAAGAGCTAGGTCTTTAGTGTTTTTGACGTGATACTATTCTTAATTGATTGATTGATGCTCCAATGACGTGAAGTTTGACCATCTCAAACTTCTTATTCCTTAGATTGTTTATTTTACCCTCACATCCTCTTCATCAAATTTGCTTCCCAAACTTCTTTAGGAAGGCGCATCTCCCATGGGCCCCTCATTTAAAGTAGCCTAATAAGATTGATTGATCATGTTTGTATTACGTTGTGTAGGGTGCAAGGATGCCTATTGGAGAGTCCAAAAGATGACACAGAAGAGTCACATTAGTAAACATACTAGAGATTTTGTGATTATTGTACACTCAAATGGTTCATGTAGCCTTTATAATATTGCACCCATTTACGGTACAAACTTGGTAGAAACTATAGATGTAGCTAAAAGGCTCATCTTCCTCTTGTAAATATGACTCCTTAAATTTCACCTTGGTTCTCAATGATGTGGCCATCCAAGCTACTCTCCATCTACTACTCATAGCTCAAGTGGGTATTTAATTGGATCCTCTAGACACCTTGCCCTCTATCTACAAATTTAGGTCCTTTTATACTTTAATCATTCCTTGGTCATTAGTTGCGCAATTCTATGTATAAAATGGTTTACTAGCTCCAATAAGATAGAAATTATTCACAAAAGTCAATACTTGTAGTTTTTTCATGTTGTACCATTCCCAAATATTCTTGCTTGGTTCAATTGCACTTTGAATCCTCTAACTTGGGATAGTCCCTAGCAAACACATCATGATACTAAAGGAGCACCACTTGAACTTGGTGTAAAACTCAATGGGTGGACTCAGAGGAGCCTAGTCTACATAAGGATACTCCTCAGTGCCCAAGTTTAATTCATGCACATTAATGCCCACTTTGAAATCATGTACTAGCTCTTGCATCACCTCACAAGTACCTCTAAGTTGGTGAACTTAGGTACACGACTCTTTTACAATAATCCAACTTCTTTCTCGGTCCTTAATGAAGTGCTCTATGAGACATCCTTGGGTACTTATCCATATTTTGGGTTCTTGAAAACACTTCAATTCAATTGCAACTTGAAACGCATAAATTTTTGTCACACGGATACTATAAATCTCCATGAAGCGAGTCTTAATGTCTTGCGATAACTAGTCCTTCACCTTCATGTTTGTTCGCTACCCGCTGGCTACTAGTCTTTTTATCAAACTTTAAGGTTCTGCTACTAAAAAATTTAAGCATTATCCAGTGAATCAAAAATGCATTTTCTATGCTAAAAGTGAAGCAACAAAAGTGATTCTGAACAAGATATTGCCACCTAATTGCCTCATGAAATGGATAGTTTCCCTCCAGAAAAAATGTCCTCAATCGCAACATATAATCGAGTCATTGTTGAGAGTTTGAATGAGAATGAGCTTGAGCTTGAGGAAGCCTCAGGCTGAGCAATATCTAATCCCAAGGGAAGAAATGCAATAAATATTTTCTATTCTTTGTTCATTTTATGTGCTAATTTGAGGAGGCTACAATGAATCAATATGGGACCTACTTAGGACCGATATAGTTCCTATCTAGTATAAATATATTGTAGCTTTTCTCCAAACTAGAGAAGACCCTAATGGGTATAATTGAAACTAGAAAAGGAAACTAGCAGCCTAATTGGACAAGTACATCATTATCAATTGAATAGTCTACTAAAAGGGTCTCCAATCAATTTAAATGTCATTGAACCTTAATTACTTCCACAAGTTAGCTTAAATTTGACAAGGCTTGTGGCACTCACAGCAGAGGACAAGCTTGAATTTAACCTATAATTCCTATCACAAACCTTTTCCCTTTGAGAAATGGGAAATCAATTTTGTTATATGGCTCTACAGATAGAGTTGAGAATCACAGTTAGATGGGTATATGTCACCAGCCTTCACACCAAACTATTCTAGTCATGGGGATGATGTACAATTGTATCCTAATTGTCAGACATTATTTGATGCATGTACTAGATTTTTACACAACACCACTTTATTTATTTTTCACACCATGTGAACAAATAGGTTGTGGCCACTTTATCATCATGATATTTTACCATCATTGTATCACTTGGTTTACACACCATGTGAACAAATAGGTTTGGGACTTGGTGATTTATTGCCACACTCGCTCATGAGTCAAATCTAAACTAAACAACTTCTAATTTTATCTTGCAAAAGATACATTCTGGTGGCATGAAAAATGACGTAGTAACCACGAAAAATGATGTGGCCAAATTCTTCATGAATCAAATATCATGTCTTTTTTAGGAGGTAGAAGAGTGTACATTCGAATAGCTAATAGGTTGGTGTCTCTCCCTCCCTCTTCATAGCATGCATAGAGTGTATGAGCATGTGATCATTTTAGCATGTTCTCATTGTGCACACTTCAACATGGTATTGAAGATTAGTGTTTAGCCTAATAGATGGGAGTGAATGAGCAAAGCTCTCATGTGGACTCTCTATCCTCCAATGTTCTTGATTGGGAAAACATAAAATTCTCTTTTTTTGTGTCAATATTCAAATTTTCTCAATGTGATTGGCAGCTTCGTTTTTTGATTGTGAATCGATTCCCTATATGGGTTCTCCAAACCTTGGTCTATGTGTTCTTATCGGGAGACATGAATGTCATATTTCTGAAACTAAGAGATTCCTTATGTGTGGGGTTGGGTTGTGTTCATGAATGAATTGATCAAGGAGAGAGAGAGACTTTTAAAAATACCATCTCAAATATTGGAATGAAAAATTCTTGCAATTTTTTGGGCCTACAATCTCCAAATCTTATCCAAAAATACCATCCTCCAATCACCTTGATGTCCAAGTATTAACAAAACTTTATGGACAAATTGTTGATAGAAAAGTGTCTACTCCTACATGTGATGCTATACATTTGGGTGGAGCCATATGCTCAAGGCCCCTCCTCTCTGCCAAGCTCCCTCTCCACCTTGTTTCCTCTCCAGCAAGATTCCTCTTCAAGTTCTTTCAAGGTAAGTGATCCTTTCCTCCTATTTTGGTTTCTAAGTGTTAGATTTCATTTTTCCCTCCTTCACTAAGCCTCTAAACATGTTTTCGTCAAGTTTTTAGAACTCATGAAAGAAAAGACAAGATTTCATAGAAACATACTGCCTCCTCTTGTAGGGTCATTGTTTGCTTGGGTGTAGGCATTTTTTGTGAGGTTCAGGGAATTTTTTGTATATAGGTATCTTGCATGACCCATAACGTATGCATTTCTCAATGGAATTCGGCAAACTTTGTCTTCAAGTTGTAGTACCCATTCAAAACTTGAACATGAGACCAAAATATTATGGAATAAGAATTTGGAACGAGACTGTTAAAGCATTACAAGTGCTATGTTGCATGTGAAGCATGCATCCTGAAGACTATACGATATATTAATTTATTCAAAGACATCAAAATTTTGTTATGTGCATACATGCAACCAAGTAATCATTCAAAAGTACACTATGTGAGCTTCTCCTCCACCCAAGGACACACCCAAATGAGAACATTAGGCATGGGTGGGCCTCCAATGTTGTGCTAAATTGGTGCACACCCATTTGAGGGCACACTCCATAACTTTTTTTTTATTTGTTGGAAACCAAAACGGATTGAAAATTTGGAATCCAAACTAGTGGAACTACTGTGGAACACATGGTTGTAGACATCTACTAAATCGCGTCCTCTTTCTAGAAGTTTATGAGACAAATAAGACACGGTGCATCAGCCAAGTTTGGATCATGCCTAGATCTGGGTTGTAGATAGTCACAAGAAGAGCTAGGTAGATTTCTTCCAACATGCTGGTTAGCACTAGGCTTGAATTAAGGTTATGATCTTCCAACCATTACCTAGTCCTCATGATGCTCTCTTAAAATAATGACCCACATTCAAATTGCAGCATTAGTGGTCCTTTCTTTTTGGGATACATTTTGTATTATATCGTTGCATGCAGACCTTGAACATTGGGGCAATTTCTCATTGTGTTAAAGTGGAACTCTTGTATGGCTCAATTCTAGCATCACAACATCTATGAATGCGGCTTCATCAGAATCTCTGATTAGCTTTGTAGTGTCTTGTTTAACAAAGAGCCATCATAGTGTAGGTTGCAGAGTTGGCCATCCTCAAAACTATCATGGATTTCGACCATTGGAACCTATTAAGGCAAATAACCTTTGTTGAACAACGAATGGGAAATGTCGCATGACATATACAACTACAATAATGACTAATTGAAGACAACCAAAAAAATTACAACAAGATATGCAATTACCCAACACTATAAACTATTACTACATTAAGCACAAGCTTAACATCTGCACACTATTGCACCACTCACACAGCTAAAAAATTTGACCTCGTAATAGAAATGAACATACATAGCTCAAATCAAACATTACATCAACCACCAAAACATGCATACAACCTCATCCCTACTCATTCGTACTACATGAAGGTAAGAAGCCTAAACCATGAGCAATGCATTATTTTTGAGGACATCCTACTAAAGAAAAGAATCTTCCCACAAAATAGCATCAATTTGTTCTTAACAATGAACACGATCATAAGTAAAAAATTCAAAATGATGTTGATAGTACGCTACTCTCACAAGGACACAATAGACATTGGCCTGCCAAGAGCTCTTGTCCTAGCATACACTAGAAGAGCGGTGCACCAAATCAGAGGCACCACTATTCACTCTGCACTACATCTATTTCTACTACTCATATTAACATACACTGCCCCATCAATTGAAAGCCTACATATGTTATCATCAATGTACAAAAACATGGATCTCATAGTGCTAGATGAAGGAGCACTCATTGGTCAAAACGCATTCATCGCAGCAGGAGCTAATCTGCACATGCAATAATAATAACAACAAGCCATTCAGAGGTGTTGATGTTTTACTATGTGGTGGCTTATGCCAAGCAAGCCCAACAAAAGACACATAGATTTTCAATGACGCATCCGCATCAACAACATTATTACCATCGGTGTGGAAAAACAACATATGATACTATGAATTACAAACACCAATGAGACAAAAAGATACAGATTTCATCCACATTCTTAATAGAATGTGGACAGGCTCATATATGAGCGAAGATATAAAAAAACTCAACAATGATTACTATTGACCACCACCTTCAAAACACATTGTGCCACACATATACTACATGAATTCCACTAAAGACGAACACAATGAACATGTCTACAATGTCCTTAAGGCAGGACCACATGTCCTAAAGGTGAAAGATACTCAACATAAATCATGTAGCAAGAGAATTAACATGCCAAAGGATCCTAGGAGCACTTGCGGACTACACAGTGAACTGCATCTAAAGGAAGGGATGATAATAGAAATTCGCACAGGGAATCTTCACATAACTGACATGATTGTGAGCGATGATGACATAATTTTCAAGGGGTCAATGACAAAAGGACACACATTTCTAGTATGGATTCAGTTCAATGACATGAAAAGTGGCATTCAAACACGCTAAAAAAAAAACCTATGCAATGACAACATTCTAGCAACATGGACCCCAATAACAAAAATAAGACACGAGTTCCAGATAGGAAAGAACCACCTAAAATCGGTACTCAAACACAATTCCCTATACAATCTGCTTCTACTAGAATGATACATAGATCACAAAAACTATCAATGTCCACTCATTGGCATTAGATCTAATGAACATTAAAAACCATGGACTGGTCTACACTACACTTTCTTGTGTACGTGACCTATCAAACCTATACACTATGTCACCAATACAAGAGAGAAACATCAAGGTCAATAAACAAGTACTAACAAAAATCGAATGCCTTTTGTCGTAGTGCAAGTGGAATTTCAACCAAATCAACTTCAAATGGGAAAAAATCACACCAGCAACTCTAAAAGCCTAAACACAAGGTCTTTCAAGCACCACAAAAAGGATCTAGCCCAAACCAAAGTTATCTTGAATGCAACAATACTATGCTTACAAGAAACAAATACCGCACGACCACATAAACTTACAAGTATTCGAATCATCTTACATAACCACAAACCATGGCCTGGCAACTTTCTTCAAACTAAGCATAATATTGACCTTCCGCAAGGCGATGTATGAAGATGGATGTGAATGCTTATTAACAACATTTGAAACACAAGAAAGCAGCAAAATCGTGGTGTTAAACATCTACAAATCTCCATGAACAAGAACATCGATTCTCATTCGATTAATTGACACAATGCTCATGCACATTCTAACTTCCACTACAACATATGTAATTGGAGACTTTAACATAGAATACAATTCCACAATAACAAAGAGTATGCAACTGCTAGAATTGATGTCGACAAAAGAAATGTGTCAACTCATAAATGTACCCACAACAGTTCATGGGTTAACCATCGACCACATCTGGATAAACATCAAAGAAAATTATATATTCAATGGAACGAACTCAATTTATTGGTATGACCACTCTCCCTTGGTTAATGGAATGAACTTAATTTACTGGTTTGGCGACTCCCTCATCTACACAACACGGTAAACAACACAATCACAACAAGTACATATTATTCTAATGAATCATCATTAGGGCAGGCCTCATGAATGAATTTCATCTTGTTTTTCTTTATTTTTTCCTTTTTTTTGCCAGGCCCCTATCTCAGTGGTCAAATGTGTGTGTGTGTGTGTGTGTGTGTGTTTGATCGCTAGCCAAGTTTGTCTTATGCCCATTGACCGAGGGTGGTTGGCCCTTCGATAAAGATCGAGGAGGGTTCAGTGATGATGACGAAAAAAATTTTTAATTTAAAGAAAAGGTGGTTTCTTTTCCTAGAGGAAAAAGAACAAGCTCTTACCCTTCAAGAAAGGTTGCAAGGAAGCCAAAATTATGTGGTATTTTGTCCTTCAAAAGTTTGACCTTTCAAAAGAAGGTGCATTTATTTAAAAAATCATTCATCTTGCAAATGGCATTCTAGCGTGTCCCTTTAAATTTAAGAACCTTTGCTGCTAGAATTGAATTCCAAAGCTGCCCTTGCAATTCTAGAGTTAACCTTCAAATTTGAGGCCCAGAATTGATCTACGAGAGTAAATTGTGAGATCTTAGCTTCTTTTTCTGTTTGTCATATCACCAAATTTTCTTTAGTTATACACCATACATGCTCAAAGATATGAAAATGTGTATGTTCCACGATGTAAGCGGTCTCATCCTTTGAAACCTTATAAGTGTCTTACTCATTAAAAGGCTTTTTGGCCATCAAACACATAGAGGTATGGTTTAAGCATACTGATGGTTCTTGGATTAGTTGTTAGTGTTAAGTAAAATGAAATCATCGTGACTAGAGAAATGAGATATCATGCTGTACCATGAAAATAGCACTTGGAATGGGAGAGACAATACATTCCTCCTATGAAAGTGTGGATTGAGAAGATAGCTTGAATTTATTTGAGCAAAATTATAAACTTAAGATCATAGCATGGGGGTAACATTGGTGAGACAATACATTCCTCCTATGAAAGTGTGGATTGAGAAGATAGCTTGAATTTATTTGAGCAAAATTATAAACTTAAGATCATAGCATGGGGGTAACATTGGTATGGAGCTCCATGTCTTCAATTTCTCTCATACTATTGAGATTATTTACCATGCTATGGTAAGAAGTTGATGGTAGAGGGCGTGATGGTGCAAAGGGAGGTCAAAGGAGGAGATGCCTTTGCACATGCTTGCTCAAGGAGGGAGTAGACGAAATGCAAACCAAGCGATGATAATGTTTCATGCGCTAACAAAAGTGCTCCCGTCAACATGTGTGGATGATGTTCTTTTCTATTAATGAAGTAGCTAAGACTTCTTTTGAACTTGCATGTATTCTATGCGCTAAGGTGCACTAACACATTGAGAGGTGTATGTGCAATGAGAGCAGTGTACTACTCACTATTGGTGGCAGTAGGTGCTTCTAGTCCAAACATGCACGTCTCTTCCAAAACACCCTACGTCATGCAAGAGGGTTGCATGATGGAGAATTGGTGAGGATGATAAGGCATAGCATATCCCAAATCCATGTGGTGCTTCTAAATCTAACACTATGAAGGCCCTGAAGGCAAGAAAGATTTACTTTTCTCATTTGTGGAAGCTTTTTAAACCATCATCTCTATCCTGTCGAATCTCTCGATACACAAAAACATTAATCTCAATCTATAAAGTCGAGATTGTGTCTTTCAAACAAGAACCCACTGTAAATAGAAATAAAATGCCAAAATTTCCTCTTTCAAAGAAGGTTGCTTTACAACCAGAAATGAAACCTGTGCTATGTAAAGGCAGGGTCCTCATTGAAACAAACAACCTACAAGATCTATGCACTCTTCTCAAAACCAAGTGAAACAATGACATGTTAGACCTCAATCCTCATAGAAACATTGACCTATGACATCTATCCGTTCTCAAAAGCAATCACATGCCGAGAACTGTTGATGGTAAAGTGACTAGATGGTCTAGTTTCCATGAGGATATTGGGAGTAGCAACCATAGTGCGTGTATAGCAGTCCACAAAGTAGCAGTGCAGTTCCAATAGCTCATCAACCTGGCTCCCTCTGATCCGAATAGCCACCTGTGACCCCTCACACAATAGAATACGACGTTTCAATGATGGAGCACACAAAATATCCTGCACAACATTGTAGGTATGATAGAATAGATGAGTCCAATCACGGTTTACTCTCGATCCTCCACAAGATACACACATTCAAGGAGAGAAGCATTGAGATTAAGGAATTGGAGAACTCCATCCACTTGTAAGGAATAACATTATTTTTTCATAGGTTCAAATGTGAATACAATGAGTGCAAGAACAAGCAGTATTATCATTACCTTCCGTATCTTAGATTAGAGACCTGATGCGCGCGCAATTCCTTTAAATCATCTTGAAGGTTGCCCTCGAGGACGGTTGCAAGGATTGTGAAATCAAACACACCCAAGGAATGTCTAGCACTCACAAAAGATATGTTCTTTGCAACAAGTTTGCAATGTACGTGATTACTCCATTGTCAATAAATTCTTGAATCAATGAAGATAATGTTTGTTCGGCCATGAATGACAGCTACAAGGACGATGCGTAAGTTTCTTTCGACACATATTCACAGGAAAGTCAAAAAATAGAATTTAAAACTTAGCATCACTCAATCCTTAGGGTTTGGTTTGTCTGCCACAATAATTTGATATGATGTAGGCCCATAAAGATCCACTTTAATGACCACAAATGTTATAGCCTCCATCACACATGTGAAGCTAGCTCTACTGGATTACATCTGGACCGTGGCCCATGGCACGTATTCACATAGGGACACTCAAATGGCTCTACCTTCCCGACACTTGTCATTGCATCTATCTGCAATGAAATGTAGCATGTACAACCTTCACCTACACTCTTCTTCAATATAGCAAGACCCTCTATCCTTCAAAAACTATATGCTTGTATAATGTCCTTCAATTGAAGGACATAGATGTGTGGAACATGTAGTGTTATCATCTTGCAACAATCAATGTCAGCTAAATGAACCCTCATATAAATGGAGTATGAGGGGTTAGGGCCTTTGAAGCTTCCACACTTGGCTAGGGTTCTTCCCTCAAAAACCAACAAATTTGGAGAGGTTCTTGATACGTAAGATAGGAAGGTTGTTTGTGTTACATAACCTAAAATCTGTTGGAATAATGCTTGAGATTCATTGATTACATCCTTGCCTCCATCATTGTTCATTGCTTTTTCATGTCCCGAAGCTAACAAGCCGGACTCTACAACAGATGCCTTCTTTATGCCACAACTTGTACTAGCTACAATATTCAACATCAGCAATATCCATAAGGCATTGGTACGATACAATACCATCTATCCAATGTCAATGAAACTCTGATGTCTTACAATTGAACAATTAAAAATATATGTACAAGTTTATCTTGCACATCACATAAAACTTTATTAAACGGCACCTAAACAATAGACCATGTACTCAAAATAGAACACGTGCACAAGAACCAGAACAAAAGAAAAACATCCAAATCCCATTTCAAGTGCCCAAAATACAAAGCAGAGTGAAAGGACAATGAGCGGATTCCATTTACGATGGACTGAAATATATAGACAACGAGCAGATTCCATTTGCGATGGAAAGAAATATATAATGTTAGCCTCATCTAAGAACGAAAGCACAATGAGTAGATTCCATTTATGATGGAGAGGAACATGTAATGTTAGCCTCATCATCAGCACATGAACAGAGAGTAAAAGATGAATATTAGTTCCTTCATGCCTGAAAACCCGAAACGCATAAAAACATCTCTCACTCCATAGATCAACTCTTGTCCTATGAAGGAATTGTTCCTTGGAACTTATTCTTTGCTTTCGGAGGACATCTTTTCAAATAGACATGAATTCTACACATCACATTAGCACGTTGCCCTCTAACATGCAAAACTCTCCTTGAAAGATCCTAAACTGAAGTCAAAATGGCGAAATGGAAAAATTACAAAACAGAATCTACTCTTCAACATGCACTCAATATCCCCGCTACTATAGCCTTGAATGCATTCTTCAAGGAGCGTCTCGAAATTTTTGATATCCCTAGCTTCTTCTTTGGAATTCCATCCTTCATGCCTACCTTAATCGCAATCAATGACATAGACACTTTAATCATCGCTAACGGGTTCAAACACTCAATACGACACTTGGCACGTGTTGCTATGAACTCCTCTACAAATGATCAAGCATGCAGAAAATTACAAGAGGATTAACACCGTAACTTCTATTCGTTACTCCTATAATTGTTTCAGGCACTATCAATTCTCGTGCACTTGCAATACATTGCATGTTCCCATGTTCGATGTTTGATTCTAGTAGTACAACATTGTTCACCTCCTACGAACATCCACCGAATTCCTTCTCTATAGCCTTAGATTGCCCTGTACACAATCAACGTCCCACATAAGTACACGGGATGCAAAGCAAACATGAGCGACAGAAGATCACGATAGAATCCCCAACCAAAGGTAGCATCGCCCCCACATGCATTGCTTTTTGTGTCCCCATACTTCAACCGTTCTAATTCAAAAGCCACACCAAATGTGTATGAATAGAAAAGAATCAGAAAATCTGAACATAGAAAGAAAGGAAGTGAAACCAATGGAAAAATTGAAGCATTTCCAATGAAGGAAAACCTTTTTGAAAGGTGCTGCTCCCTGTATCCATAGAGTCAGCACAATCTTCCCACTTGGCCATGGTTTGAAATATAACACTACCAACAAGCGCAGACGATCCGAAGGCAACGATGCGGATGACTAAAACCACCACTCTCACCACCTTTATAGAGAAACCAGAATGAAGAACCCTCGAAGAGACCACCACCATTGATACCTCCTCTCCATGCACAATTGGTTGCGCGACATCTGCCAAAAGTATCTGCAAGCAGAGAAATCCATAAACCGACCTCAGAGGGAACATGCTCACAATTGCGGAGACGAGCATTAACAACACCGAGGAACCAACTCAAAGAACACAACATTAACCAACAGGTCGCCCAAATTTGTGAGGCTTGGAGGAATTCAAAGTGCCACATCACATGGTTAACACGCAAACGTAGCGGTGCAACTCGTGCAAAAAATTATACATGTGAATTTCTAACATTTCTCAAACTTGAACCTCCAATAAGACTCCACATGGGGCAAGCCCAAAAATCCCCACCTTGATATGAAGTGGATTGCAAACCCACTCCCTCGCGTGAATAGACTTTTATTTCGCTATTAGTTTTAGGCAAGGAGGATGAAAAAATTAAGCTTAGGTAAGCGAAAGCTGCTGCGACGCAAGGGCTGTGGGAAGGTTCTAGAATCCTCGCGAAACGCCATCGCCAACCTGCTTCCCTTATATCTTCCCTGCCCCTCTATTTCAAGTGCTTCTTCCTGTCTCCCTGCCTCTCTCTCTACCCCATCTCTCTCCCTCCCTCTCTCCCCCTCTCTCTCTCTCTCCCGTAAGGATGTGCGTCGATTGAGATTAAATCTCAGCCGTCGAATCACAAACCCCTAAAATGCAAAATCTGCCCTGATAAACCTGGCGTCCCACCAAATTTTTGGCACCACGTGTTGCCTCCGTATTGCCCTTGACGGTCAGGAAAGGTCATGTGTCAGCCCTTCCCAATCGAAATCCGATCGGATTTTGGCTCCCGACCGTCGCCGACGGTCGATTACCGGAATCCGGCATGCTTCCTCCCCTATCCTACTCCTTCATTTGCCGCCTCTTACCTTGGTACCTCTCTCTCTCTCACCCTGGGCACATGAGATGTTTTTCAAGCCCTTTGGGCAGGTTTAAGCTGAGGTGGCAAGCTGAAGGCCAAACCCTGCCTGATCCTTGCAATCGGACTACACAGGCAGGTAAGGGTCAACAAGGATCCGGCAACCAATGAAATGCTGCCCTCAACCTCACCGAATACTCCCTGAGGATGTGCCCGTAAGTCCGGCAAGGTCTAGCAAGGTCCAGAATACTTCACGCAAGCATGCGCCTGTAAATCCGGCAGGCACCTTAAATTGAAAATGAAACGGAAATAGAACGGAAGGCATACCATGGTGGTTAAGGCTCTGGTTTCTGTCGTTGGGTGTTGTGTGTTCGATCCTCAGGGATCGATGTCGGATGAGCCAAAATGGCTCCTTGGGATTGTTCCTACGACGTTAAAAGACTATCTATCTATCTATCTATCTCGGCTCATCATCTCCCGCCTTTGAACTACGTCAGCCAGGGGGATTGATAAGTCAAGTTTAATTTATCATGAAAACAATGCAAACAACATGAAAACATGCAAGCTTAATTGAATAGGATTCCCTCTCTTGCAGGCAGGAGGCACTCGGAGGGTTTTGTCCTCAAAATGAGCTCTTGTTTGCGAGTGGGTTGGATTGGATTTTTTCTTGAGGAGATACGAATTGTGAACAGAGGAGAGTGAACAAAGAGGCTCTAAAATGCAAACGCACTCCCTGGCGTGAAGAGGCTCTAAAATGGTTTCATCAAAAGTGTAAGTCCATGGCGTTATGCTTATGTTCGTTGTCATTGGCATCGGACATTCCTCACCTCCGGATTCAGGCACTATCCTTGAACGGAAGGGAAGAACCCAGCGTAGTATGTTGCGCCTCGCCTGGCCTGACGGCTACGGATACGAACAAGATCACAATCCTGAGATTTATGGACGGTGGAAAAAGATCTACCTCCTCCACGCTTGCAGCAAAAGAGGTCCTGAGCGAGCTTGAAACCAGCAACCCCTGCGATGCACATACTCTTGATGGGCACCATCTGCGTGCCCTTGCATCGCTTCAAGACTGCCCTCCTGAAGGCTTACATGAGGATATCCTTGGTCACCTGGGTTCTGCAACAGATGTTGCTACCTATGCCTCGCTTTTGAAGCGTTGCACCAAAGCCAAAGCCCTCTCAGACGGTGTATGTGTGCATGAACACATGACCAGGCGTGGTTATGCAGGCGACAGATATCTCAGTAACTTGCTTGTCCAAATGTACAGCAACTGTGGAAGCTTGGAATATGCACGTGCCGTATTTGACAAAATGGGTCGTCGTAATTTGTATTCTTGGACGATTATGATCTCGGCTTGCGCGCAGAATGGGCACGGCAAGGAGGCCCTACAACTGTTTGGTCAAATGCGGGCAGAAGCGTTCCAGCCAGACGAGGTCACCTTTACCAGCGTTTTAGATGCGTGTGCCAGTGTGGCAGCTCTGGAAGAAGGCCGAGAGATGCATGCTACTGTTGCTGGCCAGGGCTTGGAGTTGGATGCTGTTGTGGGGACAACCCTCGTCAATATGTATGGCAAGTGCGGGAACCTGGATGATGCCATGTCTGTGTTTGCAGAGATGCCACTTCGGAATGTGGTTGCCTGGAGTGCCGCGATGGCAGCGTGTGCCCAGAACTGGCAGGGTGAGTTGGCCCTACAACTCTTTGGGCAAATGAAGGCAGCAGCCCTGGAGCCCAACCAGATCACGTTCGTCTGCGTATTGGATGCGAGCGGGAGTGTGGCAGACCTTGAGGAGGGTCGAGAGCTGCATGCTGCTGTTGCTGGCAACGGATGGGAGTTAGATGTTTACCTCGGGACATCCCTTGTCAATATGTATGCAAAGTGCGGGAGCATGGATGATGCAAGGGCTGTGTTTGCAGGGATGCCACTCCGGAATTCGGTCTCGTGGAATGTCATGATGGCAGCATATGGCCAGCACGGACAATGCAAAGAGGCGCTGCAACTCCTCAGTCAAATGCAGGCAGAAAGCTTCAAGCCAGACAGTATCACCCTGAATTGTGTGTTGGATGCCTGTGCTAGTGTGGCAGCCCTCGAAGAGGGTAGAGAGATTCATGCAACTGTTGCTTGCAACGGATGGGAGTCGGATGTTGTTGTGGGAAATACCCTCGTCAATATGTATGGCAAATGTGGAAGCCTTGGTGATGCAAGTTCTGTGTTTGCAGAGATGCCATTCCGGAATGCAGTCTCCTGGAGTGCCATGATGACAGCCTATGCCAAGAATGGGCACGGCAAGGAGGCCCTACAGCTGTATGGTCAAATGCATGCAGAAGGCTTTGCACTAAATGAGATCACCTGCATATGTGTACTGGATGCATGTGCCAGTGTGGCAGCCCTAGAAGATGGTCAAGAGATCCATGGAACTGTTGCTGGCAACAGATGGGAGTCAGATGTTTATGTGGGAACCGCCCTTGTCAATATGTATGGTAAATGCAGGAGCCTTGATGATGCAAGGACTGTGTTTGCAGAGATGCTACTGCGGGATGTGGTTTCTTGGAGCACCATGATAGCAGCATGTGCCAAGAATGGACACAAAAAAGAGGCCCTATCGCTGTTCATTCAAATGCAGGCAGAAGGGTTCAAGCCAGACATGGTCACATTCATCTCAATTTTGGAAGCATGTGCCAGTGTGGCAGCGTTAGAACAGGGTCAGGAGATGCATGCAAATATCGTTGGCAATGGACGTGACTCAGATGTTGGTGTGGGGAATACCCTCATCAATATGTATGGCAAGTGTGGGAGTGTGGATGATGCGAGGGCTGTATTTGTAGAATTGCCCCTGCAGGATGTGGTCTCCTGGAATGCCATGATGGCAGCATGTGTTCAGAATGGGCATGCCAAGGAGGCCCTACCACTGTTTCTTCAAATGCAGGCAGAAGGTTTTGAGCCAAGCAAGATTACCTTCTTCTGTGTTTTGGATGCGTGTGTCAATGTGGCAGCTCTAGAAGAGGGTCGAGAGATCCATTCTATTGTTGCTGGCAGTGTAAGGGATTTGGATGTCACCATGGGGAACACTTTAGTCAATATGTATGGCAAGTGCAGTAGTCTGGATGATTCGAGGGCTGTGTTTGCAGAGATGCCACTGTGGGATGTGGTTTCCTGGAATGCCTTGATGTCGGGCTGTGCCCAGAATGGGCATGGCAAGGAGGTCCTACAACTGTTTGAGCAAATGCAGACAAAAGGTTTTGAGCCAGACAACATCACCTTTATCTGTGTTCTCACTGCATGCAGTCATGCAGGTTTGATTGCGAATGGGAGACAATACTTTGCCTCTATGCATAGAGACCATGGCTTAACTCATTCGGTGGAGCATTATGTATGCTTGATTGACCTTCTTGGTCGAGGAGGACTACTGGAAGAAGCAGAGGACCTGATCCTAAGCATGCCGTTTGAATGTTCTGTTCCAGCTTGGTTGAGTTTGCTTTCTTCATGTGGAATTCACAATGATGTGGAGCGGGCTGTGTGCGTTGCTAATTTTATTTTTGAGATAGATCCAAAGAATGCTTTTCCCTATGTAATGCTAGCAAACATTCATGCTAACACAGGTAGGTCAGATGATGCAGTCGAGGCGAGAGAGACACTGATTATTAACGGTGTGATGGAATTGCCAAGTTACACTTGTATGGAGGTGAACAATGTGAGGCATGATTTGGTGTTAGGCTCCCATGAGATCTTCAATAACAGTAGATACATGCCAAGTTGCATGGGCTGAGTACGCCTTTGAAGCAGGCACTATATGTGCCTTGCACAAATGCAGTGTGGATGAAAGAGTAAAGGAAGGCATGTTTGGGTCCACAGCAAGAAGCAGGCTATTAACACTTATTGTTTTCACATCTCCAGGAAACTTTGATGGTTTTGCCACATGGAGGGGAAACTTTGATGGTTTTGCCACAAAGTCATATCTGGGGTTGGTCGAGAAAGAGTATCCTCTAGCAATGCAGTGCTAATACTCATCCTTTTTAAAGATACTTGTCACACGTGTACCTGTCATGCAGAAAATTGGTTTTGCTGCTTCTTGGTATGGGGATACAAAAAGTCAGGTCTTGTGATTGGGTCAAGTATTTCAATCGTTGAAACCCTGCCCTTTTCTTATGCATCCCTAACATGTTCCTAACATTTTCAACTTTTTTGGGAGCAAGAGCTAGCAGGGAATATCACCTGTTTGTTGGGGGAAATGATGGCAATTCTCGTCATGCAGGCATGGCTGGTTCAAAGGTGAACATCAAAGAGACTGCTTGTGCTCCAAATGCCTAGCGGAGAAGATAGCAGATTACGTCTGGTACCAAAATCTCAGTGCGGCCAATTGGCCCAGAAAACTGACAAGTGGTGGAAACATATGCCGGATTAAATTAAAGTGTTGATCCTTTCATGCCATTGGCTAAAAGCAGGTTGCTTCAAGATGGAATGGAATGTGACTCATGTGGATGCTTCTTTACTTGGTTGTGAGGAGTCATAGCAAGCCACCTTAAGAGCTGAACCTTTACCCTCAGTGTAGCTGTGGAAAGACTCACGGTTCCCTTATTTCCTATGTCCTTGGTCTGGTGGTGCAAGGACTTCTATATCTTAGCACAGGATTACCACATTCAATTCCTAGCGGGGCTTTACATACTTGCAGGTAGCTAATTTCTCAAAGAGCAAGATTCAGTAGCTCAAGCACAGGTGAAAGTTTAGCGATGCTTGAAGCAGGTCCTGGTTCTTTTGATGGCTAAGGAGTAATATGCATCAGGCCTACAAGAACCAATGCATGCATGTGGCTGCTTCTGAGATTGGATGATGCTAAGTACGTACTTTGAGCCCAGCAAAGGATGGGTGTAGGCCCATTACCAGTGCCCTATCTATCAGATGGACAGTGAATGAGATGGACATCAGAAATCACTACCCTGCCTATGAGCCGCAATAGGAGGGTTCTTGCGGATCGCAATGCACCTCTGATTGTTGTAACAGATCTCAATTGCTTCCTCTTAAAAAGCTTCCATATATTCCAGGAATCATTTATCCACAATTATTTGCATGATGCAAAGCAAGAAACTTTGTACTTTGTATTGGTGGATGAGAGTTTGACCGTTGGTCGAGTGTCCCAGTCTTTGGCCCACTCGAAATCACACCCAAACTCAATTCTTGTGCGGTATGTGACCCCATAATGTGTGGTGCAGTATGACTTCAAGTATGCCCTTCAGTTAGGAGGGGGAGACTCTTGCGAAGATCTATGTTAGGCACTATTTATCTAATTCCTACTGCAGATCACGGGAGCAGCACCATGTATAACCTCACAGCCAACCTTGCTGAAGCTAACGAGCAGACAGAGAAATTTTGATCACCAAAAACATACTTGAAAATCCTTCTCTTCTCTCACTAGCCTCAACAAGCCCCATCTCCCTAGATAGATCTAGATGCCACATGTCATCCATATATGGCCTTCCTAATGCAGCATTTCACCCCTTGGGATGCATTAAATCCTTTGCCCCTAGGCACAATCTTCGCATTAGGCCCTTAGCCTTAGATCTACCTAGTCTGGTGCTATCAACCCTCACCTAGGACCTTGACATTAATTCCCTCCCAATCATTTACATGAAGCGCAAACAATTATATTACAAAGATAGATCCTTTAAGGGAAATGTCGACTGATTCTTCCGAGGTCATGTTACCTCGGCTAGAGCGTAACAATCTATATATATAAGCTGAGGACTCATTTCTGGGGATCCCATGGGGTGGATTCCTTGGGAGAGCGAGACTTGGAGCAGGGCTATGCCTAGTCCAGCCGAACACCTGGATTGGTGAAGTCCTGTGGTATAGGACACAGAGACTGTGGATGTAGCTTGGTGTTTGGTTACCTCAGGCTTAGAGGGTGACCCTTTATATTGGATCTATTACTGGGTGGAGAGCTCATCAGCTCCCTCAGGTGGTTCTTTCTAATGCTTGGTGGTTTTACAGGTCAAATGCTAGAGGCTGTTCTCAGACAACGGTCTGGGCTTAGCTATGCCGTACTTTGGTGCATGTTTCAGTGACTGACATCCACAGGTGTGGGAAAACCTGCCCTACATGGGGCTCCAAAAACTTGTTCTTTTTCATGGGGACAAAAAAAGGGGGTCGCAAACGTCCTAACAACTGGGCTCCCCTGGACGAGCAGAAATTGGCCAATCAGACCTGCCTTCTGGGAGATTTACTTGGACTATAAATAGGACCTATAGCGGCCATGAACTGTCTGCCATCAGCAGATCTTCAAAGCAGCCCTCAAATCTGGGCATTTCTGTCACTTGCAGATGCTACTACCACCGTGTGTCAGCAGCAGAAACTCCTCCCTTTTCTCCTACATGTAATACCCTAGTCTACTGCCCCTATGTCCTCGTCGTATAGGGGCTAACAGGTGGGGCAATGACTTCTAACAGTAAGGTGGTGACGACAAGTGGTCCCTGCACTGTCATTTTGAGTTCTGGGCATGGCCAAAGACATTGTGCAACTTGAGTAGGCCACGAAATTAAATTTGTTCATCAAGCAGGTATGCTCATTGACCAAATCCTGTCTTGCCGCCATAGAAAATAATAAAAAATCTTGCATCCTCCCATCTTACTGTGGGAACGACATTCAGCCTCCACCCTTTACTGTGGATCTGAAATGATTAAAATAATTCTTTGCATGATATATTTTGGCTAGTTTCGAATAAGATGTAAAGCAACAGCTTCATAGATGAGTTTAGATATCATCACAAAAAACTGTACAATATAAAAAAGAACCAATTGGAAGAGTGCTCATATACTTGCATGATTCTTGCAGCAAGGATGCCATTCACAGTATCCGTTGCATTAAAGAATTTGTAATTGTAAACTTGCCTCTTTCAGAATAGCCCCACAAGGGACAAACACAAACTCACCCCACTTCTGTACTCCAAAGGAGCTTTATATATATTTTCTCATTGTATGTTTACGTTCTTTTCTCTATGAATCTGATCTTGTGCTTGATAAAAGCATGGTTAAGTCCTCTCCAAGTGGTTGAGTATCTTGTGCTTGATAAGAGCATTTTTACTTTAATATATGTA
Organism: Dipteris shenzhenensis; assembly: GCF_047967505.1. Taxonomy (NCBI): domain Eukaryota; kingdom Viridiplantae; phylum Streptophyta; class Polypodiopsida; order Gleicheniales; family Dipteridaceae; genus Dipteris; species Dipteris shenzhenensis. Next base: position 32,941,881 of record NC_141597.1, on the reverse strand, counting down.
GCTCATGTACATTCTTTGTAGCATGGCTTGCCTTTTTTAATCAAACCTTCCACGTTTCTCCAGAATTAAAGGTAAAATGATACGATCCCTTCGTGCTCTATTGTATGCACTAAATATATGTTTTGGATCATTGTTGTGACGTGGTATGGTGAGTATGGAAAGAAAAGTGCATAGTATTGCCTCCACAATTTATTGCTTTGCAGCATTCTAAAGAAACCTATAGGCTTCCGTTAAGCTCGTTTAAATTTCCCTTACAGAGCCTCTAAAATGGAGCCCTACATAATTGAATTTGATGCCTACATAACCATTTTTGCCAACACACTAGATAGTACCATGAAATAAACACACACTAGATAGTACCATGAAATAAATCCCAATATGAATCTCAATATGAAAAGGCATAATATATTCAATAGAAAAGCAACAACAATGTTTACATTTTTATTAAAAAAAAGAGCAAAAGTTTTCTGGAGGACAAACATCAGAATACTCCAAAACTAGTATGCCTCCCCAAAAAAGTTAAATTATTCATGCCCTTCCTCTTTATCTCATCCCTGCCCCACTCTCCCTCCCACCCCTCCCCAGGGATGTTTTTATCAAAGCTATGCTTATATATTAATATTAAATCTTGGCGAAAGTAGGAACTAATTGGGTAATGTGGTAATGGCTTACTTGTCTTGGTGGACTTGGATCTCCTCTAAGGCAGTACTAGTCTACAGCTAGACTACACGTTAGAGCATTAAATGCAGTAAAATGATTAGTTCCTTTATTTTATGTGTTGGATGCACTGTAATGGATCAGGAGGGGGTTCCAATGATGAGGATTCAATGATGCTGACCTTTGAAAAAGTAAGATGGTAGATATGAGGTTCTCAACACATAGATCATGATCTGGCAATCAATTTTGCTTTTTGGATCACCTCCAAATTCCACCTGGATCAAAAGTTATGGCTTCTGGAAAGATTGCCAATTTTTGATCCATATCAAAAGTAATGATGTGGCATGGAGGGTGATGTGGTAGACTGAGAATCGCATGCTGTGTGCCTATGTGGCACTCAGTGCTTAGGAGGCACTACTGATGTGACACCTTGTGTTCACATGCATAGGCTAGGCATGCCTAGCAGGGGCTGTGTGCTGACATGGCATTGATGATGTGGCATTACCACATGGCATGTTGATTGGGCAGGCTGAGGTGTCGCTGAGTCATCTAATGATGTGGCTAGAGATCGTGATGATGTGGCACAAGGAGGGCTTTTGCTAACGTGGCAACGGGGTGTCACATGGCAGTCGTGGATAGCAAGGCTGACGTGGCAGATGCGCCATATGTTTGCTGACGTGGATGGATAGAGATGCCACCGTGGCTACAATTAAGCTTTAACCCCTCTAGCCTTGTGGCAGAGTGAGACCTCTGGCGTTGGTGGATGCTGAGAAGGCGTCGCGGCGACTACGAACAGCATGGGGACGAGGAATCTCGAGTTGTGGGAGAGATTTGGGTTGCAAGATTGCTGGTCATCAGTGGAATGCTCTCATCCATGAGGTGTTGAAGGCGTTGATGCATTCGTTGTAGGTTGGCTGGTGTTGACGTTGGTCGTCGACGTGTAGGCGGGCTGCAGGAGTCCGTTTTCTGAGTGTTCGCTCGGGTAGATGGTGGAGGCAGTGAGGCTAGGAGATCTATGCGGGTCGAGGGCATGCCTTCTTGATCATTGGGTCTGAGCCGTGGTGCTGCTGGAGTCACGCATTGCTGGTAATGCTAAGGATTGCTAAAGCCGTTGTAGGCTTACTGAAGCCTTAGAGCTTCTGGTCTTGGAGGCGTGAAGGCCGTTGGCGTGCGGGCTGTTCGGTGCTTCTTTAGTTGAAGGTGGAGGCGTTGGTCTTTTGTTGGAGGTGGCTGCGCCAGTCGTAGTAATAGCCAAGGTGGTCAATGAAGGTGCTTGAGTCTACAAGTCGGCCATGGGAGGTTGGCACTAGCTGGCCCTAATTGGAGCCTGGGTTGGAGGGGTTGCGTTGTAGAGATTATAGCACATCGGTTGGCTTGCTTGGAGCTGGACATTGAGATTGGAGAGCTTGTGGAGAGGTCCTCGTTACTGTTCAAAGTTGCTGCTGCGCAGGTGTTGCTGGATGAGGTGCTGCCTTGAAGCTGAGGCTAAAGCTTGTAGAGCTTGTTGAGGTCATGTGTCGTAGAGGCTAGCATGGTCATTGGAGGAGGGTTGAGTTGGCATTGCTAGCTCTTGTCATAGAGTAGTTGCCTTTGATGCCATAGGCTTGTTATAAGTCGGGCTGCTTGACAGCCGTGGTCACCCAATGATCTAGCCGAAAGGACCATTTGTTTGCAGTCCTGATTGAGCATGCTAGTTGAAGAAGAGATGTTCTCTCAGGTCTCTTTGGAGACTAATACTCTAAAGACGCTCTCTCTTTTCTCACAAAAACAAATTAGTCTCTTTCAAAGGTCCCTTCTTTCTCTTCCTCTCTTCTTCCTTTCACCTCATCTCACCTATTTCCCTCATCCCTCACATAATCCTCTCAAATAACATGAGAATGGAAATGGCTATAACTTGAGCTCCATGAAGCAGGATGGAGAGCTTCTTGAACCAAAACTGAGATAAAGAAGAGCTCTACAATGAAAGCTAGAGAAGAAAGAAGATGCTTTAAACAGAGGGCATAGGCCTTGATGGAACAAGGGCTTATGCTCTCTCTCGAACGAAAACTCTCTCACACAAAGAATGAACATCATTGATCTCTCACTCGGAGAAGGAGGGTGCCTTGTAGAAGGAGGGCTTGATGCCTTGGCAAGATCACCTGGTGCTCTAATACCATGATGAAGTGTGGAGAGGGAGAGAGAGAGAGAGAGAGAGAGAGAGAGAGGTAGCCGCCTGTACACTAAGTTGTATTGAACATGAACATGGATATATACACGAGTACCCCTTAGGGTTAGATGTCTACTGGTATGGTGCAATTTACACCATCCTTGTGTGTGTGTGTGTATACATACATACATACATACATACATATATATACACACACACACACACACACACACACACACACACACATATATATATATATATAACACTATTCAAAATTTTTGGACTTTCTCTCTTGGTTTGGACTTTTTTTTGGAGCATATCCTCTCCACTCAACTTCACTTAGTGAGCTAAAAAATTGGGTTTTTTTGAGCACTAAATGGGTCACTTATATACAAATATGGCCTTATTAAGCTAAAAAGTCAAGTGGTAACCTCTAATTTTAAAAAAAATAGCTAAGTGAAGCTATAATTCCCAAACTCGTGCATGGTGCCCCCATCCAATAACTATAATATTAATAATAGTAGTCTCCTAACTCAAGTTCAATTTTAACACTATGAAGTGAAAATATGACACCATATGAAAAGAGTTTGTTGATTTCAACATATAAGTGGTGTATAGATACACCATTTTTTTGAAAAAAAAGAGTTTGTTGAATTCAATATATAAGTGGTGTATAGATACACCCTTTTTTTGAAAAACAAACCATACAATAAATTATCTTATTGGTGGTGTATAGATACACCATTTGTATGGAAAAAAGCATACAAAACATTATCTTATGCATCTGAATCTCGTTCAGAGTCATCAGATTCATGTAATGTATTTGCGCTTGATGGGTCAAGTCTTGCCAAATGATGTTTAATATGGACACGACTTGGATCAGGGATTGTGATACATTTTTCAACATTGTATCCATGCTTCTTTTTAAAACTTCGTGTCCTCGATTTCCAGCAATGAATAATGCTATTGACTTCCACCTCTGTTAATCCCTCATTATTTGGAACCCATTTACGTTTCTTTTGCAAGCATCCCTCATAGAGTTGTTTTATTGTATATCTTCTCGGGAGATTTTTCAATGGCTTTGGTTCATACCATAAAGCTGTAAATGTTATAGGAGTTCCCTTGTCATCCCTTTCTATCTTAGCAACCTTTGCAACCCAAATTGGGCCACCTTGGTCATCCAACTCTGAACATGGATCAGATGCCCAAACTGCAACAAATAGACCCTCTTCAATCTCATTAGATGGTATAAACTCTGGTAAGGGTTTGTCTCCCTTCCTGCCACAATATTTTCGAGGTAAAAGGCATTCCTATGCTTCCTCCATATCTACTAACATATTTATATCCAAAGGAAAACTTTGTGACCTAGCTTGTTCCGGCCAAAAGGATTCACAGTATTCAATGCTCATTAAGTTTTCTTGTCTTTCTAAAGATTGGATAAGTGCTTCAGTTGATTTAATTGTCTCCAAATTCTTAGTTGATTGCTCAGGATATTTCTGCATCATACTTTGAAGATGTTTAATGAAGGCTTTCAAGCCTTTCATTTCATCTATGTCAAGTGATGTGTTTTTTGCAAGAACAAATCTAGTTTCCTCCAATGGAATTATTCGTTGTAATAAAGCATATGACTCACTCCATAAATGATCTCCATCTACTGAGTAGTGCTTCCATTGCATCACTAGAATATTGTTATGCATGTGAAACCGAAAGTAGTGTGGATTTGTGTGTCCTATTAGGGCATCATCTCCTATTTGTAAATGTGGCTCTATGAATGCTCTCCAATCTACCATCCTCTCTAAGATAGCCACTTCTGATTCTTCCTTGCGAGAACCTCCAATTTTTTTTCCAATTCGAAATAGCATATCCTCCATTGTCAAAACATCCATTGCCTTCAACTCACCAGAGATAACATTGAAGATTTGATCTATGTCTTCATGTGTATGGCCGATAAGAAGAAAGCCAACTTCCACTTCTTCAAATATTTTCAAACCAACCAGCATAGAGCATAAAGCAAATATATATTTATTCTTGTTCTCTCTCCAACAATTATCAGCTTGTATTCGCAATGTGTTAGGCAAACATCCGTGAGCACCTCTGACCTTTCTTATTGCTTTCATGATTGATGTAACAACCTGGTTACTATCATGATCATGCAAACTATTAATCCATACATCACAAAAGATTTGGTATCCATGTACTAATACTCCACACAAGTGTGTTTTTAGTCCATGTTTGCCTTCCAATGCTGGTGGGATACGTCATATGCAGGATGCTCGAAAGTTGTATGCTTCTTGGAGAGAGGAAGCTATTTCACATGTCGATAAGTCCATGTGCATCACCATTGATGGCATGGACTAGAATACAACCACTTTGCCAATGCCTCTTGAATTTTGTGGTTGAACTGTTTCTCCTTCGTAACTCAAGATTCTCCCATCTATATTCTCTGGCATGCTAGCAACAATATTACGAACAACATGACAAGTCTCAGATTCTCTGCCCCTTTTGCCTTGTGTTCAAGTGGTAACATCATGATCATTGTCACTAATATCATCCTGTTATTGCATCACTTATCCCATCGATCTTTGCATGTATTTTTCTTTGTGGTCCCATCTTATTATTCTCAACACAAGACAAGTCTTTTATATCAATAAGCATGTTTGAGTCACTTGCAGCACAAGACAAGTCTTCTATACCAGTGAGCCTGTTCGAGTCACTTGCAACATAGGACAAGTCTTCTATACCAGTGAGCCTGTTCGAGTCACTTGCAACACATGACAACTCTTCTATACCAGTGAGCTTGTTCGAGTCACTTGCAACACAAGACAAGTCTTCTATACCAGTGAGTATATTTGAGTCACTTGCAACACAAGAAACCTTTTCTACATCAACATCTGTTACTATAATGTCCTCAATACCTGTGAGCATGCCACTATGATACTCTTGATTACTACTATAGCTTCTTATCAATTTGGATCCCATTTGTGTTATAGTCTTTTTCTTCTGATAATATTCCGTTGTGTCTTCCATGACATTGAAGGAAACTGTCTTGGGCAAACTTGATTTCAAGAAAGCTAACCCCCATTTACAAGTACTATGAACTTGTAGTTGAGACGTAGTATTATGGACGTCTAATTGTGAAGTACTATCCATTGCATTTTGAATGACACCTGCACTAGTCAACTTAATTATCTCCACTATACAGAGAAAACTCTGAGCATAGCCCTTAAAGTTGCCAATTGCTAAAACTTCTCCGAAGCAAGATAACATCTCTGCTTTTTCCCCCTGAAAATAAGTTTTCTTGATATCTTGAAAGTATGTCTTTGGAACAATTTCGTCTTGGTCCCAGAGTGTTCTGTGTGCTTGCATATCAAATATGTCACATTGTAAGATATCTCCCAATGTTTCAAAGTCTCCATGTGGATATTTTAAATGTACTTCAGGATTTACAACGTTGGTGATTATCACTACACATCTTCTCTCACCACAACGTTGGAAATGACACACATTCATAGGATCAAGACTATGAATTCGTCCAAAAGCCACCACTTCATTCTTCTTATATAACACCACATCCATACCCTCTGTTAGGGTGAATACCTGTTTTATGTATAAAAGTAGATTAGCAACTCAAAATGAACATAATAAATAATCATTGAGCTTATTGTTACTTAATAACTTCTATATCAAAACTAGCAGAGAAAACATTAAACCTAAACCTTACATCCTAAACTTTAAATAATTAATACCAAAACATCTTAACCACCGTAAATCCTAAACTTTAAACATTTAATTCCTAAACCCTAAATCCTAAACTCCTAAACAATAAATCCTAAACCTTAAACCCTAAACTCTAAATCCTAAACCCTAAATCTTAAATCCTAAACCCTAAATCTTAAATCTTAAATCTTAAACCCTAAACCTTAACCCTAAAATACAACCAAAATTTTATGAATTTTTTTAATTTGTGCAATAGGTTGGATATATCCCCCAACCTGTTGCTTGAGCAACAGGTTGGATATATCAAGCAACAGGTTGGGGGATATATCCAACTTGTTGCACAAATCAAGAATTTTTCTTATTTGTGCAACAATTTGATATACAATTGGGGAATATATCCAACCTACAACTGAAAAATTTTCTTGATTTGTGCAAGGTTGGATATACCCCCAACCTGTTGCTCGAGCAATAGGTTGGGAGGTATATCCAACCTGTTGCACAAATCAAGAATTTTCCTTATTTGTGCAACAGGTTGGGGGTACTCCCCAACCTGTTGCTTGAGCAACAGGTTGGAGGCCTGTTGTTGGATATATCCTCCAAGCAATAGGTTGGAGGCCCATTGTTGGATATATCTCCCAACCTGTTGCTTGAGCAATAGGTTGGGGGGTATATCCAATCTGTTGCACAAATCAAGAAAATTCTCGATTTGTGCAACAGGTTGGATATACCCCCCAATTTTCTTGATTTGTGCAACAGATTGGATATACCCCCCAACCTGTTGCTTGATTGCACAAATCAAGAAAATTCTCGATTTGTGCAACAAGTTGGATATACCCCTGAGCAACAGGTTGGGGGTATATCCAACCTGTTGCATAAATCAAGAAAATTCCTTGATATTTACAATAGGTTGAGTGCACCATTAACCTATTCGACTTGCAACAGTTTGGAGGATATATCAAACCTATTGCACAAATTGAAAAAAATCATAAAATTTTGATTGTATTTTAGGGTTAGGGTTTAGGGTTTAGTATTTAGGGTTAAGGATTTAGGGCTTAGGATTTAAGATTTAGTGTTTAGGGTTTCGTGTTTATGATTATGTTTTAAGGGTTTAAGATTTAGGGTTTAGGGTTTAGGGTTAAAAATCTAGGGTTTAGGTTTTAGCATTTAGGGTTTATGATTATTATTTTAGGGTTTAGGATTTAGGTTTTAGGGTTTAGTATATAAGATCATGAGCTTAGAGTCTAGAATCTAGGGTTTAGAATTGAAAATTAGGTTTTAGAATTTAAGTTATAGGGGTTAGGGTTTAAGGTTTAGGGATTATAACTATTATATAAGTTTAAGAGCTTAGATTGTATAACCTAAGATTTAGGGAACTTTAGGATTTAAGATTTAGGGTGGAAGATTTAAGATATATAGACTATATAAAATATGCATTCTAAAGTATTTAGTTTAGATATATATAGACTATATGTTATATGCTTTCTAAAGTGTTTTGTTTATAGGTACGATCCATTGCAAAGGCTTTACTTTAAGTAAGTATAAGTCTACCTAGTCAAAGTATCCTACTAATTAGGAATAAGCACATAGGCTAAAAGCACACCGATTCATATTTTTTTACATTCATGCTGCATGGTGTATCAAAAGGTACGATCCTTTGCAAAGGCTTTACTTTAAGTAGTTACAAGCCTACCTAGTCAAAGTATCCTACTGATTAGGGACAAGTACATAGGCTAAAAGCACACCGATTCATATTTTCTTACATTCATGTCATGTCTACAAGAGGTACCATGGAAGCAAAGACAGATCACGTGGCCTACATCATATGGTGACCAAAGGTGATTTACAAAGACTATAAGGACTAAAACACATAACCATAACATTCTTTTTGGAGTACTACTCCAGGCAACTCGAACCTCAAAATTGAGTACATGATCGAGTGATGACAAAAGATCAAAGATGTTGGACTTAAGGTCCAATCTTTATCTTCCTCTTCATTTGTTGATGCTACCACAAAATTTGAGACTTCATTTTGCTGATCGAGTTCTTTCTTCAACCAGATTTTGCCTTCTTCTTTTCATTGCAAAACTTCTCAGAGTGATTGTTTTGCCACAATAAGTACAAGAGTTGATCTTATAGCATTCTTCTTCAAGATGATTGGTCTTTCCATAATGCTTGCATGTTTTGTGCTTGCCCTTTGATGAGAACTTCACTGCAAGTGCTTGAATTTAATCTTCTACCTTCCTTGAAGTTTTCTTTGGGCGGGGAGGATTTCTCAAAGTAGTCACAACATAGTCAAAATCCCGAGGCATACTCTTCAAGAGAACAACCATTACATCATCCATTAGGGGAGAAATGGGGCCTCAAAAGGGACTCCAATTAGTGTTTCCTAATTTCAAGGGATTAGAGAGGGATTTGACGTGTACCAATGAGAGTGCTAGAAGGTGTGGGGCAATGGTATGTTGAGGTGGAGGGTGGACAGGCCTGCATAGAGCCCCTATTGGTTGCTCCCCTTACACTAGGGACCACCCAAACCATCCCCCCCCTCTCTTAACCCTATTAGGTACACCTCCCCCACATGAGCCCAAATCTGCCTTCAACGAGATGGTAGGCCCCTTGTGGCAATTTTTTCTAAATTGCCTCCCACGCATTTTCCCTGTTCTTCCTCTTTCCCTGCTCCCTCTTGCTCTGGCCTACTTGCTGAAGCTCCTCTTTCTCTCTCTCTCTCTCTCTCTCTCTCTCTCTCTCTCTCTCTTCCATTTGCTATGTACCTCCATGCCCGCCCCCCTCTCTCTCTCTCCCTCTCCCCTCTCTCTCTTCTATGCCTCTATTGGTGTTGATTTGTCCTTCTCCATCTCCCTCTTTTGTGCCTCTATTGGAGCTGTTCTATCCCTCTCCTTCTCCCTCTCCCATGCCTCTGTTTTGCTGCTGCTTTGTCCCTCTCCTTCCCCCTCTCTATTGGAGCTGCATTGCCTTGTGTAGGAGTCCCATTCTTACTGTTGCAACCTCTGCATGCATGGTGAGGAGCAAGGCTACAAGACCATGCAATGCTGTGACCTCTTGTGTCTTCCACAACACCAAAAATGCATTTGATGAGTGGATCCCTTGCACCTATAGCTTCAATGACTAGATAGTGATGAAAGGATTAGCCAAAGGTCTAGATAAGATTCCCAAGAGCAAGAGAGGTGATATCTTACATGATTGGAAGGGGCGCGGGTCATTGTTTGCTTGGGTATAGCCATTTTTGGTGAGGTTTAAGAACTGTTCTGTATATGGGTATCTTGCATGACCCATAACTTATGCATTGCTCAATGGAATTCGGCAAACTTTGTTTTCAAGTTGTAGTACACATTCCAAACTTGAACATGAGAGAAAAAAATTATGGAATAAGGATTTGGAACGAGACCGTTAAAGCATTACAAATGCTATGTTGCATGTGAAGCATGCATCCTGAAGACTATAGGATATAGCAATTTATTCCAAAACACCAAAATTTTGTTCTACACATACATACAACCAAGTAATCATTCTAAAGTAAATAGGCCAAAGGGCATGCTATCGAGTTTGGTGCTGTGTGTTATTAAATGTAATGACCTTTGGCATGCTTATGAGCCATATAGAAAGCAAGTGCATGGAAAAAGAAACAATTCAATATTATAAATAGTGTTGGATTTATTAAAATATCTTTTCACATGCATGAATTGCACTTTTTCAACTCCTTCCATTTTAGGGTGAATCTAGATACCAATACTAACAACTATCAATGTTTTAAGACCACCATGCACATTCCAAATTTTCAATCCATTTTGGTTTTCAACAAATCAAAAAAAAGTTATGGAGCATGCCCTCAAATGGGTATGCATAACTTTAGCACAACATTGGAGGCCCATTAACCCATGCTTAATGATGTTATTTAGGTGTGTCCTTGGTTGAGGAGAAGCTCACATGCAAAAAAGTTAATGTAAAAGAGAGATACAATTTGAAGGAAAGCAAGTTTAACTGGCAGGATCCAAGTTCGTGTCTCGAGCCATGTACACATGCTGAACTCTCCACCAATGAGAGGCCAATATGGAATCCTCCATTCTTTTAATGCCCAAGCCTTCCCATTGGTTGGTTTGCTAATCACAAATCTTAAGGGACTAATCCAAGAGGCCTTTTTTGACTCCAAAATTCACGTAATGTTTGCAGAAACCCAGCTAGAACCTGGAGAGTGCTTCCAAAGTTTGAGATGCAAAGTGATGAAGAAATGTGCTCCAATTTGATGGACAACATCACGCCATGGTTGTTTGTGTAGCTACAAATGGAGTCGCCAGTCCTACATGGCACATTTTGAGCATGACCTCTTCTATGATGAGGAGTCCATTGACATTATGGAGTATATGATAAGACACAACTGCTAGAAAGAGTATTGAAGATGGAAGCAGACGCATGTAGTGGGATACCAACCTTTTTTGTACATCATTAATAACTTTTATAAAAATCATTCATTTTTGCCTGTACGTTGCCTTTTTGGAGATGGAAGACTAATTGGATTCCTTTTCCAGTTGAAACAAAGACTCATTCATAGTGTTCTTATTTCAACTCCTGCTTTGTGTTTTTATAATGTAATGTGCTTAAAATTAATAGAATGTCCTTGGGAGGTACATAGCATTAAAATCCTTTTTGCAATGTGATGGAAGAAACTAACCATATTGAGCATTGAGTACCACTACTAGCAGCACTTACTGGCACTACAACAGCACCAACCACTTACAACAGCACTAACAACTAGCAACTACAGCACTATAAATAGTAGCATCACTGGGTAGGACTAGCAGCACTATATACACCACTTTTTAGTAGCACTATGTAGTAGCAGCACCAACTAGTAGCACTAGTAGCACCAACTACCAGCTCTAACCACTAATCTAAGCCAAGTACGGAGTACCACTACTAGCAGCACTTACTGGCACTGCAACAACACCAACCACTTGCAGTAGCACTAACAACTAGCACTTGCAGCACTAATTAGTGGTAGTAGCAGCACTACTTAGTAGCATTATCAATTTGTAACAACACTAATAGCACTAATTAGTAGCATCACTAGTTAGTAGCAGCAGCATTACTAATTAGTAGCATCATTGGGCAGGACTAGCAACATTATATACACCACTTTTTAGTAGCACTAATTTGTAACAACACTAGTAACAGCAATTTGTAGGATCACTAATTAGTAGAAGTAGCACTACTAATAAGTAGCATCACTGAGCAGGACTAGTAGCACAATATACACCACTTTTTAGTAGCACTATGTAGTAGGAGAGAGAGAGAGAGAGAGAGAGAGAGAGAGAGAGAGAAGACAGGGCTAAAAATGTGGGATGAAACAAAATTGGGAACTACCACGTACCCGCGATTGGACCTCCACGTGGCACTAATCCTGCAAAAAATTGAGCTTCTTCAAAAACCCGTCAGCTTCACTTAGGGCCTTAGCACATGGATGGGGCTAGCATGGGTTTAGGATGGGAATCTTTTCGTCATCATTACTCCCATCCTACACCAAGTGGTCTAGAATGGATTTAGAATGGGAGTAGCTACTTTTTCTCCCATCCTGGACCATGGCCTCTAGACCCTGGCAGCCAGAATGGGTTCCCCTTTTTTAGGAATTCAAAAACATGCAAGGATGACATGTATCCTTGTCCCCACGTGGTCCCCACTTCTTAAACACATGAAATGATGCCATATGTCCTCTTCCACCTAAACCCATCTGTAGTTCTTTTTTTGTTAGCACATGGTGGGATGGGAATACGATAGAAATATGCATGGGACCACCTTTTCCCATTCCCATCCTATTTGTTCCATGTGCTAAGCCCCTTAGGCTACCACATATTGCAGGCCAAAAGTTTATAATGTGAGGTGAATGGAAAAACTTTAAATTTGAAAAAAGAAGGTTTCTTTTTAGCCTTAGAAATTTTCCTCTCTTACGAAAAGTGTTTGAACATTACAAAATTTATTTATTTAGATCATTTTAAAGTGTTACGGGATCCAAGCATTATCCACAGTCCACTGTTCACATTCCAGCACGCTACTTAAACACATCACATCGCATTTAATGCGAATCTATTCGCCTGCTAAAATCGGGGCTTTACGATGCGCACTCGTTGACGTACTGAACAATTGGGTTGAGGTTTACGATCGTAGGACTGTCCTCTAGCCACATAATGTCAAACAGACTCAAACTGTGTGCCAAGACTCTCATCATTTCACACACCCTTCTACTTTTGATTCTTTCCCACTAAAATTTGGGCCCATTGCTCGATGTTTCGCTCCACTCAATAAAGTGTCTTGTAAACTCTTCAGATTTCCAAATACCCATCAAACGTCGCATATGCATTCCACAGAACCTAAAGTCTGCAAAAAGCTTGTCTAAGGCTCTTCTCTCCCTACAAAATAACAAAACACGTTGTGGTAAGGTATTCAGAGAGACTCTGGAAATTTTCATGGCTTTTGGGCGTCCTATTTGAACATACATTTTCCAAGCATTTAATGCCTGGGCAATCCTTTGTTGGAAGCTCGCAGGAGTAGTACTCAGCATGAGGGGTCTCGGAGGCGTCGTCTATTCTGGATTGTATTCAGCATGCACCTTCTGGCTACTTCCTCGTGGCGGGAAGCTCACACAGAGGGCCTCCTGGGCAGTTGTTGCCCCTTTTATCACCCTTGCTCTTTGCCTTGTTCCGATGCATAATTTAGGTGCCTCTGCCGCTCCCTCTGACCATGAGGAGCTCCTTGACGTTGAAGTTATTACAGCACTATGCAATTCCGTTGGCCGATTTCCTGAAGTATGCATCGATTCACTAACGGTAGACGTGAAAACAATAATTCCCGGTTTGCTGAGCGTGGAAGTCGCCAAGCTAGCAACTGAAGAAGCCCTGAATGGCATGCACAAGATGCATTCACTATCTATGAAAGCTAACGAAGAAGTCCCCAAACAGTACAATAGGAGCAAAGCTGCCCTGATTGATTGCGTAGAGTTAACAGAAAGGTCCTACGAGCATATCGAGCAAGCCCGCCATGCCCTTGAAGTTCTTGACGCGAGTTTGAAACTATCAACGATCAACGATATCAGAACTTGGCTCAGCGCTTCCCTCACCTTTCTCACAACGTGCAATGATGAGTTGATCGAGCAAGAAGCAGCTCCAACTATTGTCCTCTTGAAAAACGAGGCTGCTAGGGCTGGCAAGCTGATCAGCAACTCCCTCGCCTTCGCTAGATCTTTGCTGCCGCTGGCAAGCAAAGAATCAGATGAGTCTGTCCTAAAGCGTGTCTTTCCTCTTAAAAACCGCAGGAGCCAACTAGCTCGCTCCAACGATAAGGCGACGACAGATCCAGCAAACACCGGCAGAAATTTGATATTTCCTGCATGGATGTCTGACAGGGATATAGATATGCTGCAAGACATTTCGCTAACTCCAAACGTTACCGTTGCAGCTGATGGAAGTGGCAAGTACAAGAGCGTCCAGGCAGCTGTGAACGCAGCTCCGAAAAATAGCAAGGCAAGGTATGTCATTTACATTAAGAGGGGGACCTACGATGAGCAAGTAATTGTGAACAAGTCTGGCATAAACTTGATGTTTATAGGCGACGGCATCGGGACAACGATCATCACGGGCGACAGAAATGTGCAGCAGGCGGATGTAACTACCTACACCTCAGCAACTGTCGGTAAGATTATGGTTCTCGGGCACTGTTTAGTTCAGATATTGTAGGTAAGATCATCGTTCTCGGGCAGTATGTGGCATGGTAATCAATCTTGATGGAATTTTTAGTTCAGAGGAACTGTAGTCTGTCGATTGCTGCTTCAAGAATTTTCAGAGGGAGAGTCGACGGAGATTGCAGGCCTATTTGACATCGATCTGTGGTTGCAGCTGTGGATGGAAATGGCTTCCTAGCACGCAACATGACCTTTCGGAACACCGCCGGGCCTGCCAATCACCAGGCGGTGGCGTTGCGAATAAGCGCAGACCAGGCTGCCTTCTACCATTGCTCCATGGAAGCCTACCAGGACACCCTCTACACGCATACCCTGCGCCAATTCTACCGAGAGTGCACCGTCCTGGGCACAGTGGACTTCATCTTCGGCAACTCCGCCGCAGTCTTCCAGAGCTGCGTCATCCAAGCCCGGGTGCCTCTGGCGGGGCAGCAGAACACCGTAACAGCTCAAGGGAGGACGGACCCCAATCAGAACACGGGCTTGTCGCTGCACAACTGCAGGGTGGAAGGGACGGCGGAGCTGCAGAAAGAGAGTAGCAATTATCCAACGTATTTGGGGAGGCCATGGAAGGAGTACGCGAGGACGGTGCTACTGAAGTGCTACGAGGGGGAGGTGGTGAATGGAGCGGGATGGTTGGAGTGGAGTGGGGAGTTTGCGTTGGCGACGCTCTTCTACGGGGAATATATGTGCGAAGGGCCGGGGGCGGGGGCAGCGAAGAGGGTGGCATGGTCGACGCAGATCCAAACAGCGTCTCTAGCAGAGCAATTCAGCGTCGCCAGCTTCATCCAAGGCACGAACTGGCTTCCCGACACCGCCTTCCCCTTCGAAGCCAACCTCTGATTCTCCTCCATCGCCAAGCTCGTCTCATCCCTGATCGTTTTACCGAGCTTCATCTCCAATGCCACCCTCTGCACTGCTTCTGCTGCATATATATGACTCGTTAATTCTCGTCTCGTCTCTGATATAATTTGAATCTCAATCATACTGCTTATGCATATATATGTCTTATGTCTTGATTTGGATCTGCCATCGCCAATCTCGTCTCATCTCTGATCGTATTACGGAGCTCTCCAGGACGATTGGAGAAAAGTTGATGGTTGGATTTGATTTATGAAATCTTGCATCTTTTTACGGCAGGCAGCCTAGGGGGAAGTTTGAGAATTGTGAGCTCTCCTTAGCCACGTGTAGGATTGTAGGTTGTTGATTAAGATACAAAAGCTTGATTTGAGGACGTTGATTAAAAATAAAAGCATTTTATAAAATCAAAAGCTTTTCATAAAAAGCTTGGTTGATTTTGTTACTCTATGATCATCAGCCTCCTCTGCTCCCCTCCTCTTTGATCCTTCCAAAATATGGACATCATGAAATCAATAATAAATCACCACCCCTAACATTTGCAGGGAGGATTGGGTCCTAACGGACCCTGTGTCACGTCTCATGTCCACCATTTTACTTATTCTCTTTTTTCCTTTAAAAAGTAATATAATACTAGGATTCAGCTTCAATTTTGACTTAGTAGTTATGTGCTCCATGATGGAAAGGCTGCCTGCCACAAATCTAGTTCTCTATTAAGGAGAGGTTTGGGGAGGACGATTGGAGAAATGTTGATGGTTGGATTTGATTTATGAAATCTTGGTTCTTGTATTCTTTTTGTGCGCTTGCCACTTCGTTTGAGAAATGTTGATCGTTGAAATTTTGATTTATGAACTCTCAGCCCTTGGATTTTTTGTACGTGCCCGTTTCAACCATTTCATGCCATGCACAAGACACACTATTTCATTCTTTTTGTGCGCTTGCCACTTCGTTTGAGAAATGTTGATCGTTGGATTTGATTTATGAACTCTAGGCCCTTGGATTTTCTTTGCGCGCTTGCCACTCCATTTCAACCATTTCACGCCGTGCACAAGACATTGTTTCAGTATACCCAATGCCATGCATAAGACAAATCACGATCTCGATAAGTGAAACTAGCTTTCTTTCTGAATGGAAAGTGTTGGACCTCTGCATGAATCTCTAGTACATATAGTAATGGTGTCTTTGTTTCTGGATCAATGGTTAATTTCTACAGTTTTTGTTTGGCTTTTCAGTTTTAAAAGGAAGTTGTGGAGGCGAAGGATAGTGTTGTTTCTTCATGCTAGGGACATTGTCGAATGGGAGTGCAGGCTCACAATTCTGCAAAGATTTTCATATTGAAATGATGTTCTTGCATAGTTTCACGATTAAAAATGTAGGCACGATGCTAACAATCATTGAATGTAATTAAGAATTGAACACCTATTTCATTAATTTTGGACTTTTTGTGTTGTTTTTGGACGAAGCCCAAAAATCCTTCCCAAATGAAAACTTTACTTTATGAAAATATCCTTTCCAAATCAAAATTTTATTTTCTAAAAAGTTTCTTCCCAAATCAAAAGTTCACTTTGTGGCACTGTCATATTCACATAAAAATATTGTTTTTTCAATCTATACTTTTGCACCAACATGCAAGAATTTGAAATAATCCTATATTAGAAATTCTAGCTATATCTAAGTTATTTGTTAATTTAATTATTTTTAATATTTTTCCTTGACGTTTTTCCTTCCCAAATCAAAAGTTCACTTTGTGGCTCTATCATATTCACATACAAATATTATTTTTTCAATCTATACTTTTACACCAACATGCAAGAATTTGAAATAATCCTATATTAGAAATTCTAGCTATATCTAAGTTATTTGTTAATTTAATTATTTTAAATATTTTTCCTTGACGTTTTTCATTGACGTGATAAATTTATAAATCCATGAAAGGAGACTTAAATATTTCATGAAAATAACATTGTCACTCGGCAATATGCACAAAATTTAACAAAACTTTTAATAAAACACGCTGCTAGGTATGTTATCTGATCAAGCACTTATGGGATGGGCGTGCCACTTTGCATGTAAGTCTATTCCACAAGTTTGAAGGTGTGTGCAAAGTATCGTGCCCATCGGATATGCTTTGCATGGTCGATCGAGCATTAAATACCATTTTTGCCTTAGTGCCATGCACATCCGTAAAAAAACACGCTGCTAGGTGTGTTATCTGATCAAGCACTTATGCGATGGGCGTGCCACTTTGCATGTAAGTCAATTACACCTAGTTGAAGGTGTGTGCAAAGTATTGTATTCATCGGATATGCTTTGCATTGTCGATCAAGCATAACACACCGTTTTTGCCTTAGTGTCATGCACAACCATATAAAAACACGGCCATAGGTGTGTTATTCAAATAAGTACTTATCAGATGGGGGCTCCATTTTGCACGCAAGTCCGTTTTAACTACATTGAGGTGCGTGCAAAGTATTGTCACCATCGGATATGATTTGCATGGTCGATCACGCATTATACACCATTTTTTTCCTAATGATATGCACATCCGCAAAAATACACGCCATTAGGTGTGTTATCTGACCAAGTACTTATCGAATGGGTGTGCCTCATTGAGAACATTTCAATACCACCTAGGTTAAGGCGTAAGAAACGTTTTGTGTCCATCGGATATGCTTTGCATGGTCGATCGAGCATTAAATACTATTTTTGCTCTAGTGTCATGCACATCCGTCAAAAAACACGTTGCTAGGTATGTAATCCAATCAAGCACTTATGGGATGTGCGTGCCGCTTTGCATATAAGTCTATTCCACCTAGTTGAAGGTGTGTGCAAAGTATCGTGCCCATCAGATATGCTTTGCATGGTGGATCGAGCATTAAATACCATTTTTGCCTTAGTGCCATGCATATCCGTAAAAAAACACGCTACTAGGTGTGTTATCTGACCAATTACTTATCGGATGGGTGTGCCTCATTGCGAACATTTCAATACCACCTAGGTTGAGGCGTACGAAAAGTTTTGTGCCCATCGGATATGCTTTGCATGGTCGATCGAGCATTAAATACTATTTTTGCTCTAGTGTCATGCATATCCGTCAAAAAACACGCTTCTAGGTATGTTATCCGATCAAGAACTTATGGGATGGGCGTGCCACTTTGCATGTAAGTCGATTCCACCTAGTTGAAGGTGTGTGCAAAGTATTGTGCCCATCGGATATGCTTTGCATTGTCGATCAAGCATAAAACACCGTTTTTATCTTAGTGTCATGCACATTCGTAAAAAAACGCAGTCCTAGATGTGTTATTCAAACTAGTACTTATTAGATAAGGGCTCCAATTTGCATGCAAGTCCGTTTCCACTAGGTTGAGGTGTGTGCAAAGTACTGTCACCATCGGATATGATTTGCATGGTTGATCACGCATTATACACCGTTTTTTTCCTAGTGGTATGCACATCCGCAAAAAAACACGCCCTTAGGTATGTTATCTGACCAAGTACTTATCGGATGGGTGTGCCTCTTTGACAACATTTTAATACCACCTAGGTTGAGGTATGAGAAAAGTATTATGCCCATCGGATATGCTTTGCATGGTCGATCGAGCAGTAAATACCATTTTTGCCTTAGTGCCATGCACATCCGTAAAAAAACACGCTCCTAGGTGTGTTATCCGATCAAGCACTTATGCGATGGGAATGCCACTTTGCATGTAAGTCAATTCCACCTAGTTGAAAGTGTGTGAAAAGTATTGTTCCCATCAGATATCCTTTGCATGGTCAATCGAGTATTAAATACTATTTTTACTCTAGTGTCATGCACAATCAAGCACTTATGGGATGGGTGTGCCACTTTGCATGTAAGTCGATTCCACCTAGTGGAAGGTGTGTGCAAAGTATTGTGCCCATCGGATATGCTTTGCATTGTCGATCAAGCATAAGACACCATTTTTGCCTTGGTGTCATGCACAACCATGAAAAAACACGGTCCTAGGTGTATTATTCAAACTAGTACTTATCGGATAAGGGCTCCAATTTGCATGCAAGTCCGTTTCCACTAGGTTGAGGTGTAAAGTATTGTCACCATCGGATATGATTTGCATGGTTGATCACGCATTATACACTGTTTTTTCCCTAGTGGTATGCACATCCGCAAAAAAACACGCCCTTAGGTATGTTATCTGACCAAGTACTTATCGAATGGGTGTGCCTCTTTGACAACATTTTAATACGACCTAAGTTGAAGTATAGGAAAAGTATTATACCCATTGGATATGCTTTGCATGGTCGATCGAGCATTAAATACCATTTTTGCCTTAGTGCCATGCACATCCGTAAAAAAACACGCTGCTAGGTGTGTTATCCGATCAAGCACTTATGCGATGAGAATGCCACTTTGCATGTAAGTCAATTCCACCTAGTTGAAGGATCGTGCCAATCGCGGATATGCTTTGCATGGTCGATCGAGCATTAAATACCATTTTTGCCTTGGTGCCATGCACATCCGTTAAAAAACACACTTCTACGTTTGTTATCTGATCAAGCACTTATGCGATGGGGGCGTGCCACTTTTCATGTAAGTCAATTCCACCTAGTTAAAGGTGTGTGCAAAGTATTGTGCCCATCGGATATGCTTTGCATGGTCGATCGACCATTAAATACTATTTTTGCTCTAGTTTCATGCACATCCGTAAAAAAACACGCTGATAGGTATGTTATCCAATCAAGCACTTATGGGATGGGCGTGCCACTTTGCATGTAAGTCAATTCCACCTAGTTAAAGGTATGTGCAAAGTATTGTGCCCATCGGATATGCTTTGCATGGTTGATCGAGCATTAAATACCATTTTTGCCTTAGTGCCATGCACATCCGTAAAAAAACACGCTGCTAGGTGTGTTATCTGATCAAGCACTTATGCAATGGGCGTGCCACTTTGCATGCAAGTTAATTCCACCTAGTTGAAGGTGTGTGCAAAGTATTGTGCCCATCGGATATGCTTTGCATTGTCGATCAAGCATAACACACTGTTTTTACCTTAGTGTCATGCACAACCATATAAAAACACGGCCATAGGTGTGTTATTCAAATAAATACTTATCAGATGGGGCCTCCACTTTGCACGCAAGTCTGTTTTAACTACATTGAGGTGCGTGCAAAGTATTGTCACCATCGGATATGATTTACATGGTCGATCACGCATTATACACTGTTTTTTCCCTAGTGGTATGCACATTCGCAAAAAAACACGCCCTTAGGTATGTTATCTGACCAAGTACTTATCGGATGGGTGTGCCTCTTTGACAACATTTTAATACAACCTAAGTTGAGGTATAGGTAAAGTATTATGCCCATCGGATATGCTTTGCATGGTCGATCGAGCATTAAATTCCATTTTTGCCTTAGTGCCATGCACATCCGTAAAAAAACACGCTGCTAGGTGTGTTATCCGATCAAGCACTTATGCGATGGGAATGCCACTTTGCATGTAAGTCAATTCCACTTAGTTGAAGGTGTGTGCAAAGTATCGTGCCCATCGAATATGCTTTGCATGGTCGATCGAGCATTAAATTCCATTTTTGCCTTAGTGCCATGCACATCCGTAAAAAAACACGCTGCTAGGTGTGTTATCTGATCAAGCACTTATGCGATGGGCGTGCCACTTTGCATGTAAGTCAATTCCACCTAGTTAAAGGTATGTGCAAAGTATTGTGCCCATCGGATATGCTTTGCATGGTGGATCAAGCATTAAATACCATTTTTGCCTTAGTGCCATGCACATCCGTAAAAAAACACGCTGCTAGGTGTGTTATCTGATCAAGCACTTATGCGATGGGCGTGCCACTTTGCATGTAAGTTAATTCCACCTAGTTGAAGGTGTGTGCAAAGTATTGTGCCCATCGGATATGCTTTGCATTGTCGATCAAGCATAACACACTGTTTTTGCCTTAGTGTCATGCACAACCATATAAAAACACGGCCATAGGTGTGTTATTCAAATAAATACTTATCAGATGGGGCCTCCACTTTGCACACAAGTCCGTTTTAACTACATTGAGGTGCGTGCAAAGTATTGTCACCATCGGATATGATTTACATGGTCGATCACGCATTATACACCGTTTTTTCCCTAGTGGTATGCACATTCGCAAAAAAACACGCCCTTAGGTATGTTATCTGACCAAGTACTTATCGGATGGGTGTGCCTCTTTGACAACATTTTAATACAACCTAAGTTGAGGTATAGGTAAAGTATTATGCCCATCGGATATGCTTTGCATGGTCGATCGAGCATTAAATTCCATTTTTGCCTTAGTGCCATGCACATCCGTAAAAAAACACGCTGCTAGGTGTGTTATCCGATCAAGCACTTATGCGATGGGAATGCCACTTTGCATGTAAGTCAATTCCACTTAGTTGAAGGTGTGTGCAAAGTATCGTGCCCATCGGATATGCTTTGCATGGTCGATCGAGCATTAAATTCAATTTTTGCCTTAGTGCCATGCACATCCGTAAAAAAACACGTTGCTAGGTGTGTTATTTGATCAAGCACTTATGCGATGGGAATGCCACTTTGCATGTAAGTCAATTCCACTTAGTTGAAGGTGTGTGTAAAGTATCGTGCCCATCGGATATGCTTTGCATGGTCGATCGAGCATTAAATTCCATTTTTGCCTTAGTGCCATGCACATCCGTAAAAAAACACGCTGCTAGGTGTGTTATCTGATCAAGCACTTATGCAATGGGCGTGCCACTTTGCATGTAAGTCAATTCCACCTAGTTAAAGGTATGTGCAAAGTATTGTGCCCATCGGATATGCTTTGCATTGTCGATCGAGCATAACACACTGTTTTTGCCTTAGTGTCATGCACAACCATATAAAAACACGGCCATAGGTGTGTTATTCAAATAAATACTTATCAGATGGGGCCTCCACTTTGCACGCAAGTCCTTTTTAACTACGTTGAGGTGCGTGCAAAGTATTGTCACCATCGGATATGATTTGCATGGTCGATCACGCATTATACATCATTTTTTTCCTAATGACATGCACATTCACAAAAAAACACGCCATTAGGTGTGTTATCTGACCAAGTACTTATCGGATGGGTGTGCCTCATTGAGAACATTTCAATACCACCTAGGTTGAGGCGTACGAAAAGTTTTGTGCCCATCGGATATCTTTTGCATGGTCTATCGAGCATTAAATTCTATTTTTACTCTAGTGTCATGCACATCCGTCAAAAAACACGTTTCTAGGTATGTTATAGGATCAAGCACTTATGGGACGGGCATGCCACTTTGCATGTAAGTCGATTCTACCTAGTTGAAGGTGTGTGCAAAGTATTGTGCCCATCGGATATGATTTGCATTGTCGATCAAGCATAAAACACCGTTTTTATCTTAGTGTCATGCACATTCGTAAAAAAACGCAGTCCTAGATGTGTTATTCAAACTAGTACTTATCGGATGGGGGCTCTAGTTTGCACGCAAGTCCGTTTCAACTAGTTTGAGGTGTGTGCAAAGTATTGTCACCTTCGGATATGATTTGCATGGTTGATCAAGCATAACACACCGTTTTTGCCTTAGTGTCATGCACAATCATATAAAAACACGGCCATAGGTGTGTTATTCAAATAAGTACTTATCAGATGGGGGCTCCACTTTGCACGCAAGTCTGTTTTAAGTATATTGAGGTGCGTACAAAGTATTGTCACCATCGGATATGATTTGCATGGTCGATCACGCATTATACACCATTTTTTCCCTAGTGGTATGCACATCCGCAAAAAAACACGCCCTTGGGTATGTTATCTGACCAAGTACTTATCGGATGGATGTGCCTCTTTGACAACATTTTAATAACAACTAGGTTGAGGTATAGGAAAAGTATTATGCCCATCGGATATGCTTTGCATGGTCGATCGAGCATTAAATACCATTTTTGCCTTAGTGCCATGCACATCCGTAAAAAAACACGCTGCTAGGTGTGTTATCCGATCAAGTACTTATGCGATGGGAATGCCACTTTGCATGTAAGTCAATTCCACCTAGTTGAAGGTGTGTGCAAAGTATCGTGCCCATCGGATATGCTTTGCATGGTCGATCGAGCATTAAATTCCATTTTTGCCTTAGTGCCATGCACATTCGTAAAAAAACACACTGCTAGGTGTGTTATCTGATCAAGCACTTATGCGATGGCCGTGCCACTTTGCATGTAAGTCAATTACACCTAGTTGAAGGTGTGTGCAAAGTATCGTGCCCATCGGATATGCTTTGGATTGTCGATCAAACTAAGTGTTAGAACAACATAGTTACGTTTGGATAGACAGATAATGCATGTTTTCCCCGGCTTGATTCTTCGATAATTTTAAAAATGTTTAAATCACAAGTGGAGTAAGAAGCGAATGAGAGCATGGGTTGAGAAGGGACTAGTGGAGATATGGGAGGATTAGTATGCTTGGTATGTGGGGTGGTTAAAAAAAGAGTGTAAAGGGGAGATTTCACGGGAACACCGTTTTTGCCTTAGTGTCATGCACAACCATATAAAAATACGGCCATAGGTGTGATATTCAAATAAATATTTATCATATGGGGGCTCCACTTTGCACGCAAGTCCGTTTTAACTACGTTGAGGTGCGTGCAAAGTATTGTCACCATCGGATATGATTTGCATGGTCGATCACGCATTATACATCATTTTTTTCCTAATGACATGCACATTCACAAAAAAACACGCCATTAGGTGTGTTATCTGACCAAGTACTTATCGGATGGGTGTGCCTCATTGAGAACATTTCAATACCACCTAGGTTGAGGCGTACGAAAATTTTTGTGCCCATCGGATATCCTTTGCATGGTCTATCGAGCATTAAATACTATTTTTACTCTAGTGTCATGCACATCCGTCAAAAAACACGTTTCTAGGTATGTTATAGGATCAAGCACTTATGGGATGGGCATGCCACTTTGCATGTAAGTTGATTCTACCTAGTTGAAGGTGTGTGCAAAGTATTGTGCCCATCGGATATGCTTTGCATTGTCGATCAAGCATAAAACACCATTATTGCCTTAGTGTCATGCATAATCGTCAAAAAACACGATCGTAGGTGTATTTTTCAAACAAGTACTTATCGGATGGGGATGCCACTTTGCACACAAGTCAATACTGCCTAGGTTGAGGAACGTGTAAAGTCTTGTGTCCATTGGATATGCTTTGCATAGTCTGTCTCACATGATACACCATTTTGTTCCTAGTGTTATGCACAATCGTCATAAAATACATAGGAGGTGTGTTATCCGAACAAGTACTTATGAGATGGGTGCACCACTTTGTATGCAAGTCAATAAGACCTAGGTTGAGGAGTGTACAAAGTTTTGTGCCCATTGGAGAAATGTAGATGCGATAATATTAGAAAATTCTCGGTATATGTATATGTGTGTGTGTGTGTGGCAAACAATTTTGGCACAAAGTAAACACCTAGTGCACAAATTATGCACTTCATACCTTGAGTAAATAAGCTTGTTGATGAGGATAAATATACCCTTGAATAAAAGCACAGTTGTTGTATGACCACAATAGGATCGCTTTGACACCTGTGATTTTGCCCATATGTAAGTTTACAAATAGTATAAAAAATCATGTAATAATATATTAATAGTTTGCAAATGTGTATAGCAAGTGAGTAATGGGAAGTGGAAGTGGGAATGAGGAGGGAGGAGTGGAATAGGATAGGGAAGTAATAAGGGTGTATGATAATTAGTATAAAAAATAGTATAATAATATATTAATAGTTTTTAAATGGCAAGTGAGTAATGGGAAGTGGAAGTGAGAGTGGGGAGGGAAGAATGGAATGGGAGAGGGGAAGGTAATAGGGGAGTAGGCTAATAAGGGAGTGAAATGAGTGAGGAAGTTAATAGGGGATGAAAAAGAGGAGGGTGAGATGGGGAAATATGGGATTTTGGAAAATGGGACGTGGTGGAAATGTGGGATGGGAGTGGTGGCAATGGGGAGGAAGAAGAAATGGATGGATGGGAGGAGGGCTAATGGATGAGGGATGGGGGTTCAATAGGAGAGGGGGAGTAATGGGAGCCAATGGGAGAGGAGATAAATGAAAAGCCAATAGGAGAGAGGGGAGGAATGGAAAGCCAATAGGAGAGGAGGAGGAAAACCTAATTTTTCTTATATATAGTCTTCCTTCATTCATTCTTTCTCCCCTCATTTCATTCAAGCAAGAAAGCAAGGACGATCAAGAGAGCAAGGAAGAAAGAGCAAGAAAGCAAGAAAGAGCAAACTTACAAACTGTTTCCAGGTACTTGCAAACTTTTTTTTCTAGTTTCTTTTTTAAAATTTGAAGAGAGAGAAATTAGAGAGAGAAAGGTTCAGGGGAGGGGAGGGAGGAAGAAGGGAGGGGAGGAAGAGGGTGGGACGGGAGGGAGGAGGAAGGGAGGAGAAGAAGGGACGAAGAGGGAGGTGGGTGTGAGGGAACGGGGTGGGAGGGGAGGCTGGCGCGGCGGGTGGGAGGGAAGCGGGTGGGTGCAGAGGGGGGCTGAGAGGAGGAGGGGCGAGCGGCTGAGAGGAGGAGGGGGGGGCGCGGCTGAGAGGAGGGGGAAGCGGCTGAGAGGGGGAGGGAGGCGGTGCGGGGCGCGGCTGAGAGGGGGAGGGAGGGGGGCGCGGCTGAGGGGGGGAGGGGGGGGAGGGTGAAGAGGGGGGGCTGGCGGCCGCGGCCGCCAGCCAGGGAGGGTGAGGGAGCGGCTGAAGGGGGGGGAGGAGGGAGGGGGGGCGCGGCTGAGAGGGGGAGGGGGGGGGCGCGGTGAAGAGGGGGGGCTGGCGGCCGCGGCCGCCAGCCCGGGAGGGTGGGGGAGCGGCTGAGGGGGGGAAGGGGGGGTGGGGGAGGGGTTGCGAAAGGGGGGGGGCGGGTGAAGAGGGGGGGACTGGGTGAGAGGAAGGGGGGGGGCTGGCGGCCGCGGCCGCCAGCCAGGGAGGGTGGGTTCCGAAAGGGGGGGGGGGAGAGCGAAGAGAGGGGGGCTGGGTGAGAGGGGGGGGGGGGGCTGGCGGCCGCGGCCGCCAGCCCAGGGAGAGAGGAGAGGGGGTTGCGAAGGGGTTGGGTGAGAGGAGAGGGGGGGGGGCTGGGTGAGAGGAGGGGGGGGGGGGCTGGCGGCCGCGGCCGCCAGCCAGGGAGGGTGGTGAAGGGGGGATGGGTGGGTCGCGAAGGGGGGGGGGGGGGAGGGGTGAAGACCCCCCCTGGGTGAGAGGGGGGGAGGGGGCTGGCGGCCGCGGCCGCCAGCCAGGGAGGGTCAAGGGGGGGGATGGGTGGGTTGCGAAGGGGGGGCGGGAGTGTGAGGGGGGGGGTGGGTGAGAGGAGGGGGGGGGGGCTGGCGGCCGCGGCCGCCAGCCTAGGGAGAGAGGAAGGAGAGGGGGGGGGGCTGGGTGAGAGGAGGGGGGGGGCTGGCGGCCGCGGCCGCCAGCCTAGGGAGAGAGGAAGGAGAGGGGGGGGGCTGGGTGAGAGGGGGGGGGGGGCTGGCGGGGAGCATGAAGGGGGGGATGGATGGGTTGGGAAGGGGGAGGGAGGGTGAAGAGGGGGAGGGGCTGGGTGAGAGGAGGGGTGGGGGGTGGCTGAGAGGAGGGGGGGGGGGGCTGGCGGCCGCGGCCGCCAGCCTAGGGAGAGAGGAAGGAGAGGGGGGGGGCTGGGTGAGAGGAGGGGGAGGGGGGGGGGCTGGCGGCCGCGGCCGCCAGCCCAGGGAGAGAGGAGAGGGGGGGGGGCTGGCAGCCGCGGCCGCCAGCCAGGGAGGGTGAAGGGGGGGGGGATGGGTGGGTTGCGAAAGGGAGGGGGGGTGGGTGAGAGGAGGGGGGGGGGCTGGCGGCCGCGGCCGCCAGCCCAGGGAGTGAGGAGAGGGGGGGGAGGGCGGAGGGGGAGCTGGGTGAGAGGAGGGGGGTGTCGCCAAGGAAGGAGGGAGGGGGGGCCAAAGGGAGAGTGGGGAAGAGGGTGGAAAGGTTGGGGGGGTCGCCAAGGGGGGTGGGGAAAAGGGAGGAAGGTTAAAAGGGGGTAGGGGGAAAAAGGGGTAGGGGAGGAAGAGGTTAGGCGACGGGAGAGGGGAAGGGTAGCAGGAGGGGAGGGGGATTTTGGGGAAGGAGGGGGAGCGGAGGGAAGGGAGGAGTTTTGGCGGCGGAGGGAGGGGAGGGAAGGAGGTTGGAGGAGAGGATTGGGTCGAGGGATGGATGGAGGGAAGGAGAGGAGAGAGAGGAGAGAGAGGAGAGAGAGAGAAGGAGAGAGAGAGATGGGAGAGGAGGATTTGACTTACTATCACGAGCAAGAACGAAAAATAAGATTTGACTTACGAGAAGAATGAAAAGGACTTACGAGAATGAAAAGGACTTACGAGAATGAAAAGGACTTACGAGAATCAAGAAGAATGTTGAAGAAAGTATCAAGAAGAATGTTGAACATAAATTTGAATTCAAAAGGAACGTATAAGAAGAAAGTATAAGAAGAATGTTGAACACAAATTTGAATTCAAATTTATAATGAATTCAAATTTCCCTCTCTTTTTTGAAAATTCAAATTTATGTGTAGGAGTGGACTAGTTTTAACTCTTTCCTCGTTTCATTGAAGCAACCAAGAGCGGAAGAGAAAGGATAAGCCGAGCCTTACTTTTTTCACTTTTTTCAGGTACTTGCATTCTTTTTTATTCGTCTTGTAATTCTATTTCTTTACTTACAATTCTTTTCAATTAGTTTCTTGTTAAGGTTTTTGAGTTCTATTTCTTAAAATTCGTATTGTAATTCTTTTTCTTTACTTATAATTCTTTTTCAATTAGTTTATTCTTAAAGTTTTTGAGGAGGGTGGTCTTTTAGAAGGCATTACAATTCTTTTTAAATTAGTTTCTTATTTGAGTTTTTGAGTTCTATTTTAATTAGTTTTTTATTTATATTCGAGTTTGTAAATTTGAGAAATGGGAGAATAGGGAGGGAGGGAAAGAGAGAAATTAAGAGAGAGAAGAGGGGCTCCTTAAGAGAGGGAGAGAGAGAGAGAGATTCACACAGAGAAGAGGGGCTCCTTAAATGAGAGAGAAGAGTAGGGAGGGAAAGAAAGAGAGAGGAGAGAGGCGGAGAGAGATTAAGAGAGAGAAGAGTAGGGAGGGAAAGAAAGAGAGAGGAGAGAGGCGGAGAGAGATTAAGAGAGAGAAGCTGGTAAAGAGAGAGGAGAGAGGGGGAGAGAGATTAAGAGAGAGAAGCGGGTCTCTTGGGGGCCGTGGCTACTTGAGGGAGGGAGAGAGTAGGGAGAGAGAGGGAGAGAGAGAGAAAGTTTATGGGAATGAAACCTGGCGAGAGGAGAGAGGAAAAGAGAGAGAGAGAGAGAAGAGAAGAGGGAGACTTAGGGAGAGAGAGGGAGAGAGAGAGAGAGAGAGAGAGAGAGAGGGAGAGAGAGAGAGAGAGAGAGAGAGGAATGAAACTTCTGTGCTAGAGGGAGGGAGAGGGAGAGAGAGAATAAGTGGGATGAGGATAGAGAGAAAAATACTTAAGAGTTGTCAAAGAGAGAGAGAGAGAGAGATTAAGAGAGAGAATGAGGTGTCTTGACTATGGCTACAAGGAGATTTAGGAGGAGAGAGAGAGAGAGAGAGAAAGTAAAGAGAGTTTTATATATTTACATCTTTTATATTATATTTTTAAATGAGAGAGAAGAGTAGGGAGAGAAAGAAAGAGAGAGGAGAGAGAGGGAGAGAGATTAAGAGAGAGAAGCCGGTCTCTTGGGGACCTTGGCTTCTCTTGGGGACCGTGGCTCCTTGAGGGAGGGAGAGAGTAGGGAGAGACAGGGAGAGAGAGAGAAAGAGAGAGAGGGAGAGAGAAAGAGAGAGAGGGAGAGAGAGGGAGAGAGAGAGAGGAATGAAAAATACTTAAGAGTTATAGAGAGAGAGAGAGAGATTAAGAGAGAGAATGAGGTGTCTTGACTATGGCTGCAAAGAGATTTAGGAGGAGAGAGAGAGAGAGAGAGAGAGAGAGAGAGAGAGAGAGAGAGAGAAAGTAAAGAGAGTTTTATATATTTACATACTTTATATTATACTTTTAAAAAATTATAAAAGAGTGAATTTATGGTTTGTTTTGAAGGTGAGATAATGTTTTTATATATATTCATCTTTTAAATTGAAAAATGTTAACTTTTCTTTAGATACTTGTTCTTTATTTATATCACATGCAGGTTTAGCCTCTACATCACAACCCCTTCTTTTGCATATTTAAGCCTCTTAAACCCCAGCACATTAAAATGAACACAGAAAAAGAAATTATTTATTGCTTTTCTTCGCTTCGACGGTTGGTTTAGCATAGTTTAGCATAGATTAGATTGCCTTAGAGGAGAGACAATTCTCCAAGTTGCCAATCGAAGCCATGTTCAAATTTTTCTAACTAGTTCCTAATCGTTGTCAGTCCCTTCGCTCACATGCGGTTTAACACTCATAACATGCTATTAAATAAGACCTTTTACCATTTACCAAGAAGTTTATCAGTGGGCAGATTGCATGAGCAGATATCAGTGGACAGATTGCATGAGCAGATATCAGTGGACAGATTGCATATATCAGTGGACAGATTACATGTCATGGGACATATTGGAGCTTGATGATTATTGGTTATTTTTATTGCATTTGTATAAATATTTAAGCTCATTTATTGTCATAAAAATCCTTGTAAAGCCTTTTATGCTATTTTTTACATTTATTGTCATATGAAGCGCCTTGTAATAAACCCGACCATCCCGACCATTCACTAATTAACGAGTATCAGTGGGATGCATAAGTGGATATCATGTGGGCTGCATAAGTGGATATCAGTGGAACAGTTTTTAGTGGATAGATTGCAACAGTTGGGTATCAGTGCTCAGATATCAATGGATGGACAGATTACATGAATCTTCACGAAGATTGAAGCTTTATCACTAGACGACATTTTATATTACTTGTAAAGCTTTATTGGCTAATTCTTTTACATTTGTACAAATATTTAAGCCTTGTAAAGCCTTTTAGGCTATTTCCCACATTTATTGCCATATGAAGCCTTGTAAAGCCTTTTGGGCTATTTTCCACATTTATTGTATCAAGGGTTGTATATTGTACTTTACTTGTATGTATCTAAATTCTTCATTATCTTTTCTTGTAGGATTATGGAGCAATCAGCTAATGTGATGGCTATGCTAGATGACTCTGAGATCAGAGAATGGGTTTCTGATGTCACTTTGAATTTCAAAGGAAAGGAATATAGCCCCAATGGCTTTGGTAGGTGGACTCGATATCACATGGGTAGAAGAGCCTGGTTTCTTCATCAAAAGGAAAAGAGACTCTTTCTACTTATGTCAAAAAGGGAGTTCAATGGTGTTGAAGATCCATGGGATGCTACTTTCTTCAAAAAAGATATGACTTCAAGCCTTGTAGTAGGCATAATAATTCAGTGAAAAGACACATTTGTGGATATTTTAACAAAGAGTTCAGATCCTGAAGTTGGCGGTATGCATTTTATTGTGTCAAGGAGAGACGCAAAGACCTTTGTGATGCCTCCTCCTCAACCATCAAAGTTTCCAGAGTTGCAAAGGGCATTGGAGACTCTTTCATATACTTGGGAGCAATTTCCTAGTGTGGTGGCAAAAAGGATGCATGCAAAGATAATGCTTGAATACTTTCAGGATGCAGAATATGCTCTCCATATGCAAGAATCATCACATGAAGGAGATCAAAAAGCTCAGACTTCAATGCAGGGACAAGAAGAACAGGCACACTGTCACAAACCTGTAGAACATGAGCGCAAACTTGTAGAGCCAGAAATGGTGAATGTAACTAAGGATGATGAAAAACAAGCCTTGAGTGCACGGGAATTAGCAAAAATTGAAGAAGATCAAGGTCGATCCACTGCAGTTATGCTAGAAGCTCTTGCTAGCAAACCACGACGTGAAATGCAAAAGGCTAGTACTGCAAGAGCCACGGTTCCAAGCAGTAAGAAAAGACATCGTCCCACTGTAGAGAAAGATAATGTGGATGAAAAACGGTCAAAAAAAGAGAAAGATGAAGAAGACTCAGAATCCGAGGCTGAAGATGATCAAGATGAACTCACATCAATTAAAAATCTTAATCTGCGTCTTAATGAAGGAGTTACAGATGATGATGTGGGATATATCTGGGGTCAAAGGACGTGGTTTGTGAATGCCAAAGATGTGGAAGCTGCAGCTCTGTTTACTAATAGCCGAAGCCTTGATATATCCTATGCAATGCAAATATACGAGGCTTTGAGAGATGGTAAGAAACCTGTGGCAAGTAATGTGGTCTTGCGCCCAATAATGTTTTGTCCAACCAAAAATAGTTTTCTGGATCAAATAACATTTACAGGGCCTACACATTTCGAGGAGATCTTCAGTCAATTCTTTAAAAACACTCTAAAAAATATTCCACATGAACAAGGCGAAGAGGCACAAGGAGAGAATATGCTAAAGGAAGTCAAGAAGGAATTTCTCCTTCATTGCAGATTCCAGCCCATTGATGGTCAACATTGGGCTTATGCTTGTAATCAGATCGCAAGGGAAGCAAAGGAGGGCAAAAGACTCACTCCAGAACAATTTGTAAAGATAAGCTCATTCCATTATTATCCTGCAATGATCTGTATATTCAAGCATGAGATTAAGTATTTGATTGAGTCCGAAAGACTTAATCATTATGTCCATGGAAAGCGTAAGATATCCTCAACATCAGAGGTCTTACAGAAGGCAAGGGTGATATGGACAACATTTGGTTCCCCAAATCCTGATTTGAAGCGAAAGGTCACAAAAGCAGACGCCGACACACTCACAAACTTTTATACTTCTTTGAGTGCAGTTGTGCCTAGGGGAACCCAAGAGCGGGAAGAAAGTATGACAAGCCTCAAGGTGGTGAGGGACAGATATGCCGACTATACTTCTATCATATTTCGTCCTGTTGAAGTGTTCAACGAGATGCTTGAAACGTGCATTGCTTGTGAGCGTGGACAGCTGACCTATGAAGCTCCTTTGTTTATCTCCGGCAAGTCAAAGGTAATGGATAAGAAGGAGTTGACGGCAAGGATGTGGAGGCCTGTAAAGTACTTACCTGATAAGTATGCATCCATGGCAGCACAAAGAATTTTAAAGAAAGAATGGTTTTTTGGAAAAAAAGACAAAGACCACTGCATGGAAGAATGCATCAATGTACAGGTGAGGCGTGATGCAGTGCATAGTGCCATCAAGTATTTGCTGTCAGAGAAACAAATTCCACTTACTCATTGCAACATTGACTATAATGTGGTGAAGCATATAGCTTCTTTGTCAACACCCAAGGTAAAGCTATGGGCCAACAGGTGGATTAAAAAGGATGAAGATGGGTCGGAAATAGTAACCTCTTATATGAGAAAAGAGATCCCACAACAGGTGGTTGCATATGTGGAAAGATTAATCAGCGAGATAAGAATGCCAACAGATATGCACCAAAGCTTTCAATTCAATGTAGAGGTTACGGCAGAGTCTGGAAAGCTTGTCAACTTCAGGGGAGTCTCAGAAGATGACTTCTTTAAGAATGAGTCAGCATGGGATAAGCCACAACTATTCTTTATCAATGAAGTTTCTAGCGATGATATCCATAACTTCATTGATAGAATAGTATATACCACCATTAGCAAAGTGGCGATTTGTAACATTGTCATATTTGTTGATAAAAAAGACAAAGAAGCCATGCAGGTTACTCTAGAGCGAGCATATTCATCAGATTTGAAGATCTATAGTGGTGTTTATGCAGCAAAGAGAGGCAAGAGAGAATGTGGCATAGCGATTCAAACTCTTGAATCATTCTTTCTATGTATGCGGAGTCCCAACCCTGATCACTCTTTACAAAAGAACATAAGAGGGAATTCAAATAATTTGAGATTGATGCTAGAAGAGCAAGATATTCCCAGGTCCATACATTATCAAAAAAACAACTACGGAAGTCCTGCAAAAAGTGGGAGTCTCTTGCTTACCATGATGGAGAATTTGCTGCCGGCAGGTTGGGAGGTCACCTTGTGCAGGATGGGATATTTATTTGAGGATCTCCTAAGAAAAGGCAACTCCACCAATATTATTGAAAATAAGCATTTCATGGCCTATTTCCAGCTTCAAGCAGATCTAACCACAGGCTATGAAAAAGAGATAGACCACAAGGACACCGATGACATGGATGATTACCTTGAAGATCATAATGTCCCAGTTGTTGATGATGAAAAGATGGACTTACATGACCCATTCACAGAGAGGTTGGTGGATGAAGACAAATATGATGATGCCCTCTTTGATAATTATGGCTCGCAGGGTTATGAAAAAAGGCCACTACGACAATACTTAGCGGTATGAACTCTCTATTTCTCAACTAAATACAATTTTTTAAATAAGATTTAAATTTAAAGATAATGAATCTAATCTCTCATATTTGTTTACAGGCAATAGAGGGAGAAGAAATGGATGAAGTCAATACGGAGGCACTCCCTTCTACTTCAACAATGCAACCACCTCTAAATTTGATTGAAAAATCAAATTTAGCTGCATTAGATAAAATGGAGAGCTCATTTCAAGTTAAGATCGTTTTGAAACGAGAACCTCAGTATTTAAGCTTTGGTAGAGAGGAGGTTTCAATCCTCTCCAATCCTTTAAAAGAGGTTAATGACAATGTTATCTTGGCCATTCTCAGGTAATGTTTATTTATTTATTGCTACTTCAATAAGCTAACATTTGTTTATTTATTCACAGTTCAGTTATATATCAGTTTCCTAGTGCAGAATGCAAATCAATTCTATGAGCTAATGTTTGTTTATTTCTTGGTGCAGTGTAGTTATTTCTCAACTTCCTAGTACAGTGCAGCATCGTGTCTACATGCTCGATGCTCTCCTTTCTTCTATTCTTAGCTCTCCTCAAAAGACTATAGAAGATGTTTGTACCTGGTTAAGCCCTTTGAATTTAGATGGGGTGCGAGTCATCTTAATGCCTTATCATGAGGCGTAAGTATCAACTCTAACCTTATTTTTACTATTTCTTTGGCAAGTTTGTGTAAAACAATAATCATTTTTATTCTGGTCGTGTAGCTCACATTGGAGTCTGATCTTCTGGGACCTTGAACTCAACCATTTATGGTTTGTGAATTCAATAGAAGGCTATCATGCCAACTCCCCAAGGTAATTATTCTCTTAATATTTTTGATACTTTCTTATTTTGTATCTTATGATCATGACATATTAATATATTTCATATGTCATGCTGGACAGTGCTCCATATCGGCTAGTATCTGCTGTCAGAACAACCACGGAGCAACAAGATCAAGTAGAATTCAAAAGACGTCTGCCAGTGGAGCAAAAAGATGGACACAGCTGTGGGTGGAGAGTCGCCTACAACTGCATGTTGTTTCTTAGAGAGATTTTTGATCTGGAATTACCAGTCAAAATGGAATCATATACAGAAGCTGATCTGCTAGCATTTTGGGCTGAGAGTATTCAGCATCTAATTACTACCATTGGGAAACAACATGAAAATATGACTACATTGCAGCATGTATAAAACCTTATCTTTATACTTGTATACTTGTTCCAGCCTTTAATTGGGATGTATAAATCTCATAACTTTTTTATATTTTCTTCCAAAAGGAGAAGAGAATGAGTTTAATGAAAGCATGCTATCTTTATACTTTTATAATTATTTAAACCATTAATTTTATTTGGGATGTATAAATCTCATAACTTGTCTAATGAAAGCATGCTATCTTTATACTTCTATGATTATTTAAACCATTATTTTTATTTGGGATGTGTAAATCTCATAACTTTTTAAATTTTTCATCCAAGAGAAGGAGAGACTCACTCTAATGAAAGCGTGTATGAAACCTTTTTAAATTTTTGCTCCAAGCAGAGGAGAGACTTACACTAATGAAAGCATATATGAAACCTTATCTGCTTGTTTAAGCCTTTATTTGGGATGTGTACATCGCATAACTTTTTTATATTTTTATGGCAGAAGGAGGATGTGGAGGACATAGCAAGTGAAGAAGAATACGATGTAGACTACTCCCTCAATAAGATGAGTCATAAAAATATGAATCTATTGGAGCAGATTGGAAGTTCATTCACTGCTATGTTGTTAATTCGACAACAACCTCATTTTTTTGAATTTGGTGAAGAAGAGATTTCAATCCTCTTGAATCCTAAGAATGAGGTTAATGTCAAAGTCATTACAACCATCCTCAGGTTTGATGCAGCCTTTTCCTTGGCTTTATACTTTGCTTATTTTGATTAAACCCAAGAAGCTAATACTTTTTTTTTAAATATAGCAATGTTATAGCAAATTTTCCGCAAAATATACAAAGCGTTTCATATATGCTCGATCCTCGTATTTCGGAAGTGCTTATCAACAAAGAAGAAACCATAGAGAATGTTTGCAAGTGGTTGAAGCACATTCCTATGAATGACGCACGAGTTATTTTTACAGCATATTATGAGAAGTAAGCATCAAACCCTACTTGTTTTTTCTATTGCATTTGCTAGAATTGTCTCAAACACAGTAATTATTCTTTATTGATAATGCAGCTCACATTGGAGTCTGGTAGTCGTGGACATCCTTGCGAAGAAGTGCTTCTTTGCAAACTCAATGACATCCGTCCATGGCAATGTGTTAGAGTAAGTATAGACTACACTTGTTGTCACTTCTTGACATGTAGATTGATATGCAATGCACATATTCACTGTTGTTATATGTTTTGATATGCAGATCAGCTCGAAAATTAGTAGATGCTATCGACATAGTAATGCGGCAATGTGACTTGGCACAACAAATAGAGTATATAACATGTCAGGTATCACATCAAGATAATAGCCACATCTATAATTGTGGATGGAGGGTGGGCTACAATTGCTTTTTGGTACTTGGTCAAATTTTTGAGATGCAAAATGACACCACACTATCAACATATACGGATTTGCATCTCTATGCATTTATAACATGTACCATTCGAGCAATCATTGATTGCGAAATGAATGCCATCAAAGAGTCAAAGAGGATAGATGACCTCAACTCTACAAACATGGCCTCATTAAAAGAATTGGGAAGCTCTTTTAATGTTAGGGTTATGATTCAACATAGACCTTAGTATCTTGAATTTGGGGGAGAAGAGATTTCAATTCTCTCTGGAGCTTCAAATGAGGTCAATAACAACGTTATGATGGCCATTCTCAGGTTTGATACAAACTTTTTCTCTACTTGATAATTCAATATTTTGATTTAATCTAATAAGCTAATAAGCTAATATTCATTTATTTTGATTAAATCTAATAAGCTAATATTCATTTATTTGTTGGTGCAGTATAGTTATCTCACGATTTGGTAGAGTCGTACAAAATCGTGCGTATATGTTGGATTCCCTCCTTTCTCCTATACTTAGCGATAGCAGAAAGACAATAGCCGATGTTTGTAAATTATTACAGCCTTTACATTTACATGGCGTGCGAGTCCTATTTATGGCATATCATGAGATGTAAGTATCATGGCAACCTTTATTTTCATCTTGTACTGGCAACATTGTGTTAAATAATAATGGTTCTTAATTATTCGTGTAGGGAACATTGGAGTCTGGTGGTTTGGGACCTTGAAGACAACTATTGTTGGTTTGTTAACTCCATTGCAGGCTTTCATGGCTCAGTGCAAACGTAAGTATTCTATTAATCTGTTGTTACTTCTATATTATGTACCTTATGTGATAGATACACTAAGTTTTTTTAATATGTCACGATGAGCAGGTCGATTGAGAAGTTGGTATCTGCTATCAGAGAAACAGGACAGTACAAAGACTCGGTAGACTTCCAAAAGCGTTTAGTAGTAGAGCAGGAAGATGGGCATAGTTGTGGGTGGAGAGTTGCCTACAACTGCATGTTGATTTTCAAAGAAATTTTCTCACTTATGCCACAGATCTCATCGGAAGACTCTTTGGAGCTCAAATATTCAGAGGAGGATATACAATTGTTTAGGGCTGAAATCATTCGAGACCTAATTGCTGCCATTAGAATACAACGTGCAACTGAAGCAATACCAGAGCTTCCCTTTAAGGAAGAGGAGACTGAGTCTACTATGAAAGCACTGCATACTACAGAAGAAGTAGAGACCCAATGTACACCTACAGCACCACAGCCTCCACTGGAAGCATCAGAAGAGTTGCCACCGCCTCCGCTTGCATTTAAGGAAGAGGATACTGAGTCTACTCCGAAAGCACTACATACTACAAAAGAAGTAGAGACCGAGTGTACATCTACAGTACCACAGCCTCCATTGGAAGCATCCGAAGAGTTGCCAGAGTCTCCACTAGAAGCATCACAAGAGTTGTGATGCATGTATGATGTTGTGTTTGTAGTTTTTGTTGATTATACACCAATTTGTGACTTATTACTTAAGTGGCATAATCATGATATTTATATAATTTCTTTATGCACACAATTTTATGATATGAATGTGTGATGATGTGATTATTTGGAAATAAATCCTTGTGTGATGAGAATTCTGATATGAATATTTGATGATGTAATATTTGTAATATATTTATTTCATGCACACAATTTTATGATATGAATGTGTGATGATGTGATTATTTGAAAATAAATCCTTGTGTGATGAGAATTTTGATATGAATATGTGATGATGTAATATTTGTAATATATTTCTTCATGCACACAATTTTATGATATGAATGTGTGATGATGTGATTATTTGGAAATAAATCCTTGTGTAACGAGAATTTTATTCAGTTGGACAGTCTCCACTCACTTAAAGTAGAGCATTCGCAATGCTTCTCTCACTTTATTCCAACCCTTATCCTTATCATCTCCACTCACTTAAAGTAGAGCATTCAACCTCCACTCGCTTTATTCCAACCCTTATCATAGTGAACACATCGTGCCACTCACTTTATTCCAACCCTTATCCTTATCGTAGTGAACACATCGTGCCTTAGTGCACTTGTATTCTTCCATCCTAGTCTTTCCACAAACACTCTCTTATTTCTTACATCCTAGTCCTTCTGAGTAACTTGTATTCTTCTATCCTAGTCCTTCCGCAAACACTCTCAGAGTCTTCTTTCATCCATCCTGATAACCAAGTATTCTTCTATCCTAGTTCTTCCACAAACACTCTCTTCTTTCATCCATCCTAGTGCTTCTCATTAACTTGTATTCTTCTTGTATTCTTCTATCCTAGTCCTTCCGCAAACACTCTCAGAGTCTTCTTTCATCCATCCTGATAACCAAGTATTCTTCTATCCTAGTTCTTCTGCAGACACTCTCTTCTTTCTTGCATCCCAGTGCTTCTCATTAACTTGTATTCTTCTATCCTAGTCCTTCCGCAAACACTCTCAGAGTCTTCTTTCATCCATCTTGATAACCAAGTAATCTTCTATCCTAGGTCTTCCTCCGCAGACACTCTCTTCTTTCTTGCATCATAGTCCATCTTCCTTTCTTTATCATCTCCCCACCCATGGATGTCCTTGGCATTGTCGAAGACGTGGAGTTCGGAATTAACAATCTCAAAGAATGGATTGCTGACCAAGGAGCACAGAGAGAGGCCAGAATTCGACAAGGTTCTCCTTTGACACACATGGAGAGAGAGGAATTTGCTGCACAAAGGCACGCAGAGAGGGAGGAGACTCTCAAGATAGCAGACAGTGAAAGACTTCTAAGACGTATGATAAAAGCACGACAAGATCTATTAGATTTCTTAAGTAACCTGCGTTATCGCAGCTCTCATCATGGGTGATTTGATGCGGATGCTGAGAGAACAATAAGAGCCTCTCAGAGAAATTATAAAGAAACAATTTGTGATTGCTTAAACTTCTTCTTCGCATGTAATTATGTTGAGGATACAGCTGTGGAGGCAGTGAAGGATTGGGTTGTTGAGAAGATAAGAGAGACCAATGATGAGATCTTCTAGACTTAGATAAGAGAGACTGTATTAAGGTGTTTTTTGACACCATATGGCTTTGTATTAAGGTGTTTTTTGACACCATATGGCCTTGTATTAAGGTGTTTTTTGACACCATATGGCTTTGAGTAATATGATCTACTTCTTGTACAAATGTGATGTTAAGATGATGTTAAGAGAGACTGTATTAAGGTGTTTTTTGGCACCATATGGCTTTGAGTAATATGATCTACTTCTTTACAAATGTGATGTGCTCTTTTTGAAATGTACTCTAGTTTTCATAACATGTCACGCCATTTTTTCTAATTTGATTTTTTAAAATCTTACTTTTTTGTCTCTTTTAACAATGTGATGTACTCTATTTTTAACATCTCACGTCATTTTTTCTAATTTGATTTTTTTAAATCTTCCTTTTTGACTCAATGTTTTGTTTTATAAGAGCCTCTTTTTTTGAAATGTTTTATCCAGAATTATCTCACAAAATGAATTTGGACAGTGCAAGAGTCCAAAATTAATGAAATAGGTGTTATTGGTTGATCGTGGTGTGCATCTACCCAATTGCTTCC
This sequence comes from Dipteris shenzhenensis, assembly GCF_047967505.1. Taxonomy (NCBI): domain Eukaryota; kingdom Viridiplantae; phylum Streptophyta; class Polypodiopsida; order Gleicheniales; family Dipteridaceae; genus Dipteris; species Dipteris shenzhenensis. The sequence goes on along the minus strand of NC_141597.1, from coordinate 32,902,241 downwards.
CAGTTGTGATCGCTTTACAGAATATTGTTGCAATAGCCTCGATTCTGCCAACAACAACCACATCATCTCCACAATACAATTGTGAATCTCAAATAGTCCATTATGCATAAACCTAGTGGCAATTGCCTCCCCTATGAGAGAGAGAGAGTCCTCTTCAAAGAGGTTTGCTCTGTTGATCCCCTTCCCCATGGATGTACTCGATCTTTAAGTCTACGATCTCTAAAGCTACATGCAAGTATTACTTCTTGGAGATCAGAGGAAAGGCACCCAACCTCAAAATCTGCTTTGATTGCTTCTATCAAGAATCTTCTACAGTTTCAACTTTCCACCATGGGGACCTGGTGGGACATAGGCCTTTTCAGGGATCTTACTCCTACACTGGTGAGAGAAGTGCCTGGGAATGCAATTATGTTTAATATATACGAAGCAACAAAGCGATAGGCGGGTCAAGGCACTTCAAGTTTGGGAAGAGGGGCAATGCTTATCTTGCAGGAGCAAGTTTTTGGCTTTCAGTCTACCCAATTGATGTGATTAAGAGTGTGACAATCACTCAAATGCCAACTATTCTAATACTATAGATGCTTTCCAAAAGGACCATGGCTCGATTTGTTTGCAAGACGTGTTGTGTTGGTTCACCATCATGCACACTGCATCCTGCGTAAGGGCATTAGGATCCATGTCTGAGCATTCATTCCATCCTACGGGTTTCAACTATTGTACAAGTAAGATAGGTTAGGCATGGACTGGGACGTCGATTGAGCTATGTCTCACATGAATGGAGAAGAAGGATGGGCAGGAAATACTTTGGCATGGGAAGCTATGTCTACCAATTTGTGATTTGAGTCAAAGGAGGTGGGCTAAGAAGCGGTGCATACAGCCATCCTCACTTTGTGCAATGAGGATGAGAAATTGACATAGCAGTGAGGTGCTAGGTGGCTTTTCATTCTGAGACTGAAGGACGTAGAACTGTGGCATTTCCAAAACACTCATTGTTGTGGCTTTGCCACGGGTTGTCAGAGTAGTATGTGCATGTGTGTCTGCGTTTGCATCTGCATCTTCGTTTGCATCTGTGTCTGCATTTGTGTCTGCATCTTCGAGCTCTTGCTTTTCATGGGGAGAGATACACAACCATCCTCAACCACTTCCTATCTTAAGATGGATGTTCCCTAAGCTAGCCATTAGAAATCATTTGTTTCAGGGAGTCACGCTCCCATCGTTCAATCAATTTTTATGTGAATGGTCTCATAACTGGTTGTGGCTTAAGAGTAATGCAAGAGGTTGAAAGACATCCCCTTTGAGCATTGGACGAGGACCATCATCTCAACATCAGAAACTATGCATATGATGATTATAATTTGACAATGGTGGTTTAAATCAAGTGCCGCAAGGTAGGCCTCATTCTCCCCTATATCTTGAATAATTTCATGCTAGCTTCTTTCATCAATGCTAGATTTAGGAACCCAATTTGCTTCTTTTGTTGTGTCCATCCAATAGAGGTCTTGTCCGTCTACTTTCTTCGAATGAAGGAACCAAAAATTAATTCAGAAATGGCCAAGGTTGAAACAAATGCATGTTTTAAACACTCGAAAAATTTTTTGACACATGCATTGATTAGCGTCCTCTTCAAGGTTTCATTTCATTTTGATGCGCACTGTCGATCATTAAAAACTTGGATTGGCTTGTGAAATTCTGGCTAAGTCTTAACCCAAGGCTTTGAGACCTTCCATCTCCCCCCGGACCTTCCATATCCTCCTTCCTCCCAAAGGTGCCTTTTATCTTTCCACCTCCTCCCCACTCAAAGCTTGCCTCTTGTCTTTCCATCTCCTCTCGGCTTTTAATACCTCCATCCAGGAGCTCCTTGTTAGCGATATGGGGCAGGCTTTTGTTCTCCAAGCTACCACATGTCCTCACTTTTTTTCCTCTATCCATAGTTAATAGGTTAAAGATGTGTGTGTGTGTGTGTGTGTGTGTAATGTATCGAGCTTTACTACCTACGTATATATATTCTATCTATTAACGAAGGATGTTGGGGGACAATTGGGCCTTTTGATCAATGTCAAACGTTGGATGCAAATGGGTTACATAGGTGTGTCCATTTGCTAGGCATCAATCTTCCATCATGACGCCTTCTTTACAGCTATAACACAGCAGGCGCCTGCATTCTCCTCTCAATATGGATCAACCTTTGGAGCATCAAGTCCCTCTCAAACATCTTGTCAGGCCCTCCAATCTGGGCACTCAATCCATCTCCAATCCATCAGGCTCCATGATGGACTCTCACTAAAAAATGAGGACCCCCTCTTGATCCATGCAATCGTCAAATTTGGGTTTAATGGAGACTCGAGAGGTCACACCAGGGGGAATTCAGGCCAAGGTGAAATCTTGCCTTATGGGCTAACAAGTTCATATAACCAATGTTGCATTACATGACAATTTGGATTCCAAAGATGTTCTAGATCATGTATGGAGCCATGTTGTCTCATGTCACCTTTCACCCAAATCATAACTAGGGATACAATCTCTCTATGAAAACTTGGTCTTAAGCCTATGAGGATTGGATGAATTTGCATTATGTACAATACTCGTATGTGTTGTTCAACATTTACAATGCCAATTGGGTCATTGTTTGCTTGGGTGTAGCCCCTGTGTATCAATTTTTTGTGAGGTTTAGGGACTTTTCTGTATATAGGTATCTTGCATGACCCATACCTTATGCATTGCTCAACAAAATTCAGCAAACTTTGTCTTCAAGTTGTAGTACACATTCCAAATTAAACATGAGAGCAAAAAACTATGGAATAAGGATTTGAAACGAGACCGTTAAAGCATTACAAGTGCTATGATGCATGTGAAGCATGCATCCTGAAGACTATAGAATATAGCAATTTATTCAAAAACATCAAAATACATACATGCAACCAAGTAATCATTCAAAAGTACACTACGTGAGCTTCTCCTCAACCCAAGGACACACCTACTTCACTGTATCTTGCACTTTCCTTGAGTGTTTTATCATAACTACTTTGCATAATTGATGCATGTCTGTCCAAGGCTCTGATTAGTGTTTCCTAGCTTGTCCATTTGATTTTAGAGTTTCTATTGATTAACAGCCAATTGCGAGGGGCATCTACATTATCTAGATCATGATGATTGGCATCCCACCGATAGCGATGAGGCCCTGCATCAAATGTGGGATGCATGCAAAAGGAAGATGGAGCCTGCATGTATTCAAGAAGGTACTTGTCATTAAGCAGCTTTGGTCTACGCCAAGCAAGCTATGGCTCCAATTTCATGCTGATGTTTGGAGTGATTTGTGCTTGGCAGATACTCATTGAAATTCCGAATAGTTCCCATCGTCCTCTTGACTGCATGTTTGTGCATTGCCTCCAAAAAGCACCAATGGGATTACCAGGCATGGGAATCCTATCTATATCTTGTTGCAACTCCCTTGTGGGTAAGCAAATTGGATTATCCAATTCTTGAAGCTCATTGATGGAATCATTAATGGTGTCTTCCATTGAAAACTCAAGGGAGATTGGAGGAACATGTGGTCTTGGGGGAGAGGAAGAGGTTATAGGGGAAAAGATTGAGGTCGAAGCAAGTAGTGAATTCGAGAAGTTAGAAGTAGAGATGTTGGTGGAAAGTGGAGGGAGAGCAGGACAAATTGATTTAGCAACTTGATAATCCTACAGGGATGGATTGTCAAGTGTTGGAAAAAAGCTAGGTGTAACTAGATGATAGGAGTTAGATTCTTGGATTAGGCGATAGTGTTGAGAGGCATGGGCAAAGAGGCATGGCAAGGAATATGGATTAGAGTGGATTTCTGGAAAGGTATGGAGGATTGTACTAGAAAAAGGTAGGGATGTGAGTAGATTAGAATAGAGAGTGGCAAGATAGGGGAGATTAGATTGAAGATAGACCACATATTCCTTTGGCAGATCCCTGTCGCTTCTAGTAGGCATTGATAGCTTTAATTTTAGATTCTTCTGGGAGTTGTATCCCATGGAAGTTGCTGGTGATTGTTGCAGTAAAGGTAGGAGTCCGGCTACTACCCAAAGAGGAGGGCTTCCCATCAAGCATTCATATAGTAGTATTGCATCAGCCTTTAACCGTATGAGATTTGCATCCATTGAGAGACAGAACACATTCCTCTCATCTTCGTCCATGTGCTGGCATAGATCTTAGAGAGTATTTGTGCCTACTAGTTTGGTCCAATCAAGACCAATATTGCATATAACATTTTGATTTGCAAGTGTTTCCAGAGTATGCGTTTTCATCCTTCGAGGTGATCCTCTTGTTGGAGGACTACAACAAGCTCTTAGTATAATGTAGTGATGCCTTGTAGCAAAAGATCTTGTGCTGACCCCTCCGCATCATCATCAGCTTGACCCAGTAGTTGAATTTTCAACTTGGAAATTATTGCTTTTTGATTTTGCCACTCCATGCACTTATCTTTATACTTACCCAATGTGGAGGTATATGCAAGCTTTAGACTATCGAATTGTTGAGCTGCTTTTGGATGCCCTAAAAATTGATCAAGCACTCGGAGTTGGAGTATCTCTTGTTCTTGAGCATCCAGTTCTGCTTTGGTGTGCACAAGTTTCTCTCTTGAGGGCCATGCATTCCTTCTCTAGTGCTTGAAGTTTACGTTCACCCTCTTTGAGGCTGTTTTGCAACTCATTATTTGTGTCTAATGTGGCATGGAGGTGAACCTCTTTAAGTAGTAATCTTTCATTTAGTTGCACCAATTCCTTCTTGATATCATCACAAGTGGCTCGCATATGGGAGAGGGATAACTCGACCTTTTCCTTTTGGTTCAAGGCATTAGATAGCTATAGGTGTTTATCTTGGAGAGAAACCGTGGTTTGTAGGGCATCTTTTCTACTTTCTGCTAGAGCATTTTGTGTAAGGAGCTGTTGCTGCATTTGTTCTGCCATGCTTTCCTTGAGCTTCATAATTTCAATCTCGGTACTTTGCAACTTGGACTGGAGTGATGGGAGCATCTATCTTTGCATTTCTCTTTCCTGCTCATCTGATGCCATGGTAGCAAATAATTGAGACCATTGTTGTAACTGTTGGCTGTGATGTTGTATGATTTGTAATGTGCTATGGCCTTGCTTGTATTGGACATATAGTGGACTCCCATATGCCCATGTGGAATTTTGATCTATTTCTTGAACAGCAGTTTGTTGTATGGTGCCACTAGAGACATTTGGGGGTTGTGACTCTAGACTCCTGGAGTCGTCAACATTGGTGACTTGTGATTCTTGGAGAGGTATGCTATTTGGCTCTCTTGCAAAGTCATTATATGGAATGGTATCCTCTTGTATTTCCACACTCGAGTCCTTCTGTTGCGAGAGCAAGACTGAACTGAGTTGCAGTATTCTTTGGTAGAGTTCCACATTGTCATTCTCTAGAGTCTATTCGGATATTGTTGCCCTTCCATGCTATCCACATTGACAGTATGTGGAGGGTCTAATTCCCATTTGGCGATAATAGCAATGTTTCAAAGTCCTCTATATCTTGTGTTGAGAGGGGTGTAGAGTCATCCTCTTGCTCTATTGCAAACCCAATTATTTTGGCCAATAGATGGGCAATGTAGCTTTTGCCATTATGTATAGTGGATACATAATTGGTCAACAGCAAGGATATATGTTGAGCCCAGTCTTGTAGTTTTGCTCTACCAAGGAGTGTAAGAGTTTTTACTGACATATAGCTTTTTCTTACTCCTGTATGATTGAAAATGCTAGCCAAAAACTTAGCTGCCTCTTTGCATATGGGGTCCAGAATCATATCATGGCGTATTCCCCCGCTCTGTGACTTTGTGTAATAAATCCTAAATTTCAGAGAATCTTACATCCAAATGTTTCTTTGGATATTCTTCTTGTGCATCTAGAAATGAGAAAGCCTCCTACATAGTGGATCTACTGAGGTAGATCTATAAGGTCTTTTCTTTATATGTTACTGTTCCATACTTATCTTTCTCCAACTCTCTACTTTTATATGATGTTATGAATTGACAAATGTATTCTGTCATAGCAGGTGTTGGTGAGAAGGACTTTAGCTTCTCAAAAAGACTACCTATTTCCTTTGACTGCAAGAAGTTGTAAGCATTGGGTGACATGGCGAACATTGAGACTCGTGGCCATACAAGCTATATTGTTCCATCTGTTTGCTAGCTCTTTGTTGGTCTGGTCCTCAAGGTGTTCTACAACTGTATCCTGTATAGTCAATTGCTCTGGCTTAATTTCTCCTGCCTCTAGTATCCCTTGGTTCTGTAGCATTTCTTCTTGGCATGTTGCATTTATTTGCTCATTAGTATCACTGTCCAGAACCACTAGCCATGATCATTTTGGTGCTGACCTCTGGGTTAGTGATTTTGGACCGTGTCCTTCTTCAAGTTAATGATTTGAGAAGGGCTGTTGAGGCTGAGGCTTGGGACGTTTGGCATGGTGTCGCTTTGTCGATGGCATTGTAGCCCTTTTTCCCATCTTATTGGACTGTCTTCACCCTAGCATTGCACATGAATCAAGTCCCAGTTTAACAGTGCCAATATAGTGCCATGTGCCAAGAGTGCATGTTTCTTTTGTGAGTGGCTAATGCATCTTACTCTTTTTGTGATGAGGGTGCTGTGTGTGTGGATCAAAACAAGTATCTCTTGGGGCTTTTATTTGTGCAATTTATTCGTGGTGCTCCAAACATATGGGTGCGCCATGCATGACTAGTGAGGTGGGCATTTCTCCTATATGCTTAATTTGCTAAGGGAATCATAGGGCAGCTAGGACTCAGTTATCACCTCTGAGCCCTAGGTTGCCCTAGGTTGAAATTGATTGAAACTACCTATATGTGTGAAGGCGTACATATGCTAGTGAGTGCTTGTGATACAATCTAGTCCTAACTATGGAAGACTTGGGGCCCCCAAATCTTCATTATTGTCGGGGATGACTTGCATGTTGATGTAGTAACGCTTCAGTCGGCTCCCGTTTATTATTGTTATGAACTGGACTCCACATCCAGTGTTTCTAGCAGCACAACTCCTATGGGATTCATTTTTTTGACTCTATAAGGTCCTTGACCTAGAAATTTGAGCTTGCCCTTATGGACTTTGGTATTGTACAGCAGAACTAGGTCACCTTCCTTGATGTCTTTGTCCTTGAGGTTTCTATCAAACCATGCCTTCCTTCTTCGTTTTTCTGTTGTCATGGCATGGTAGGCAACTAATCTGGTCTCTGTATGCTTCTCTAATTGGTAGAGTCTTTCTTGTACTACTATGCGTA